>NC_073693.1:24890974-25190974 GCF_029784155.1 Uranotaenia lowii
GGAATAGGTAAAATGTAAAACCTGGCCATAGCCCAGCATTACGCCTCAAAATGGGGTGCTCTTGAACTATGTTTAGTGATAAATTTCGCTGGTTAGTTTTGGAGGTTTCAGATAATTCTGGCAAAATTATATAGCAGATGAGAGTTTGATGTTTGATTCCGCATACTACCGGATACAGTTAATGAATCGTACCAGGAGGTGCAATTTAAACATGGGTCTAATTTGCAACTATTTCATACTAATTTCACATCACCTGATAGTTTGATGTTTATATTCGATTTTTGTAGAAACACACATTGAATTTTTGAGGTTTGTCCATTTTTTATAATTTAAAAAATTCGGGCTCAACCGGGATTTGAACCCGGGACCTCTCGCACCCAAAGCGAGAATCATACCCCTAGACCATTGAGCCGCTTGTTTAAATAGCGAGGAGCCAAACGATCTCAGTCTTCGTCTCCAGCCAGCTCCAACTGAACTTGAGCTTGAGTCACGTACCTTCGCCAACTGCATCAATTTGAGAAAAAAAAATCGTCCCCCCAAATGCAACGGCATCAGCAGCAGCAGCAGAAGCATGAAACGAAATCGGCAAAAGTGAAAGTCAATCGGTGGGGTTCGTTGGAGCAGAATACTCGGAGCTTTGAAATGAAACATTGATAATCCGGTTTTGACTTCACGAACATGATGAGTTGGTACATTTTAATTCATCCACATCTAAATTTGGTTGATGTTAGCAAATTATAATATTTGGGTAATATTTGCATTTGATTGAATAAATTTGCAACACGCTACAGCTTTCATTTCGTTTATTTTTGTTGTAAAGATAGCAAAGTGATAAGGCGTTTTGCTCCGAAATACTCTTTTACCTTAGACCCTTCCCTCTCTCAACCTGTGAATGTTCGTAGCTTAAAATAGCTTTGATTGTCAAAAGGTCAATTATTGTTACAACTTAATCTTGATTAGAAAAAAAACCCACAAAATATTTCTAGAAACAATCAATTAATAATAATCACTAGTTTACAGCATTTTTGTACTAAGTAATCCGAAAGTCCGAAAGTTTTAATGTGGAATCGGCCGCTGAATCCGAAAATGAAATTTAAAAAGAATTCTGAAGAACAGTTATGTTATGTTCCAAATATGCAATATTGGGAAAAAAATGTACTTGAACTTAGATTTAAATATCTCAGACCGAATAATCTTAACTGAAACTCTTTTTTGCGTATTTAAGGCTAATATATTGTCTATCGATCATTTGAACTTCATTTTTCCTTAAATAAACAAATGTTTTTTTTATATGAGAAATTTTGTTTTAGTTTTAGACTCGATGGTAACATTTTAAATATCTCACTTTCTAAGGGCCTAATAAATAAAGATTAGTAGTTGTTTATCAAAATCGGATGAAAATAGTAGATGTGAAAAGTTTTCTAACAAAATCATATGTTCAAGCCTTATATTTCATGAAATTTAAAATTTTCTTAATAATATTTCCAAGTAAATTCCGTAACCTGGATCATATCTAAATTGGCAAACGGTTTTGCTATGTCCTACGCTTGCTCGCTACAGCAATAAAGTAAAGGTGAAATGAAGCAAATGTTGAATTCGTGTTTTAGAATCAGAATCTCAAAAAGCCCGATTTTCGTTGAATTGCTGCTCTTGTGAAAAAAAAAATAATTTTCAAAACAAAAACTTTGGTTTTCACTGTTTTTAGAAGCTTGAAATAGTATGGGAGAGTGGGGAATCATGGGCCACTATTTTTCGTTGTTCCATAACTTCTTTATTATAAAAGATAAAATTTTTTTTGTTTCGATTATAAAATAAAAAAATAAAAAATGGTATGGTTTTCTACATTTTCAAGGTACAATAAGGTATTTTTCAAAATTTTTAATAAGTTATTTTCCCCAAATTCTGAATGTTTGAAAAAAAAAGCCATATTTTTTGGATTTTGAAAAATGGTGGGGAATCGTGGGCCACCAAATCCAAATTGACCAAATAACAAGCAAAGTTTATGAGTTGACCCAAAACTGTGATTTCCTAATTCATTTCGTTATTTGAAAGCAATTTCAGATGATGAAATAAAAAAGAGAGTTGTGTATGATCGCATTGATTCCATAACCTGGCTCGCGGGCGTTTTGGCAAAATTTCTTATATAGGATGGATAAAATATTTTTCATAACTCTTCATTTGGCATAAGAAAACTATGCAGATAGGTAAAACGTATTTTAAGTTCTGAATGTGTATAAAAACATAAAAATATAGGTGATTCAAGATGTGTGGTCCACGATTTCCCACAAGCTATGATTTGCAAATTGGTTGCGTTTGTGTGACTTATTTAAGTTTCATCAAAAATTCCTTTTCCACGTGAAAGATCATGACAAAACTAAGATCATAAGCGTATGAGCGTATTTTTGTTATGCACTTTAGGTTCCCCATCGATGAAATTAGCGGGTGTTTTTTAACTATGTAAGTAAATTTTTCTAACTTTTTTTAGCTTGATAAATAAAAGAAGCATATGATGCGTATTTCAGTCAACAAGATATAGGAATATATGCTCACGCAAAGCGACGACGATGACAGTTGGTTTGAGATTTTTATCTCAACACATATCTAAAATATTAAAAGTGGCCCACGTTTCCCCATGGCCCACGATGCCCCACTCTCCCCTACTTTTGTTTGATTTTTTCGCAACCTACGATCTTGTTGGGATTTCGAAATTCAAATTTTGCTAGAAGAAATAACAATTACAAAAATGCACAATGAATAAGAAAACTGATTGCTAAAGTCATTTTTATACTTATGAGCCATGATTCAAAACAAGTAAGAATCAAAGTTTCAAATCAATGTTTTTTTCCGGTAAGTGATTTAAAAATTATTCAAAATGATAATCCTTAATCTCGGAAAATAAGTTTTGAGTCAATAATCCTTATTCTGAAAAAGAAGTTTTGAGTATATATTTTCAAAACACCAGAAAACGAATGCGAATTAAAATTTATAATTAAACCAGAATTTAAAGCTTCCGACAAAAAATCAATGCACAAAATTTGAATACACAAAATGTAAAACCATATTAGAAAAAATTAAACCTAAATTCTAAAATAAACTTCAGATCAGGTCAGGAATAAACCATGATTAAAATTATATTAAATCAAGATTTCAAATGTGAATTTTAGAGAAGGAAAGAAAATATAATTAAATCTTAGAGAAATTATTCAAAACACATACAAAGATATTGAGTAAATTGAATCTGATAAAAATGAAAATATTTTATTTTGAATCAAAAAAGCCAGTGATAAAAGTCTGACATGAATCTAATTGTATTCATATTCTTACAGTCAACGAAATAAATTGCTAACAAATTTCATTTTTGTTTGGAGTTCACAATAATAACTTTGTAAATTTAAAAATTAAAAATAAGGAATTCTAAGTTGTGAACTAAAATTTGTTTTTCGAAATATTCATAGAATTATTTAAAAATTATTATCGATTCTAAAAAGATGATTTAAAATAATATTTTGATGATTATGATGATGATAATGATAAATGATCAAAAAAATTGAATTCTTAATTTTTTTAAAAGTTTGGAAAACAAGTATTTTTGACATTACTGAAGAAAGTTAAAAAAAACTATTATTTCATTTAACAGATTTATTAAAGTCTCCATAAACGATTAGATAAAATTATTTTAAATTCAATTAAGGTAATACTTACTGAAATTTTTTACCGAATTGGAAAAATTGAACAAATAGATAACATCTCTAGTTTTTTCGCAGCAGTAAAAAAATAATTGCGGTCTTGAAGAAGATTAATATATGCAGGGGAGAATGAGGATACTTGATCCCTGGGGATACATTCCTTAGCTATATCTCGAAACTGGAATGTCTTACAAAGATCAAATGTTCTAGAAATATGTGCAAAATGAGCAAAATAACTATGCTTGCAGTTTAAATTTTTTTTAACAAAATAATTGTTTGAGTAATTGAACTTTGTTTGAAAAATTTCACAAAATGTAACTTAAAGATCTTTTTTTATCATTTTAAAATGTTCCTTACATGGAAAAATTATGAAAAAAATATTTGTTCCAATATATCAATCGTTCGAGCGTAATATGATCTTTAGAATGCCATATTTTCAAAGCAAAGGAATACTCTCAACTTTTTTCAGAAAAAGTTTTCTGAAATGTTGATTATAGGTACAATTGATCCCTAGAGTTAAAAACGGCATATTCTTCTTCGAAATTGATCGTTGTTAGAGATGTACCGAATATTCGGTCGGCCGAATACCGCCGATAAACCGTTAAGCCGAATATTCGGCTCACCGAATAGTTGAGCTAAGTATTCGGCCGAATAGGCCGAATATGTACTACAGACTTGTAGAATTTTTCAAACGATTTTGGATAATTTATAAAATATCCAAAAGAAATGTTTAAAAGCTACACAATCATTAAAACTTGTGGTTTCAGCAAAACATCTAAGGTGTATCCACGTATCTTTCACTGTAGATCGTACAGGAGAATGCTTACAAGTATCGCTTTATACTTTGATTATAGTTTATTCTAGATTTTCTGTATATCTCACATGAGCTTTCATTACGTCGTATGAATCATCTTAAGAAATCACAAAAAAAACTGCTGCAAAATTATCAAAACTACTTTAAAATTTGTATTTGTCAGGGCTACAAATATTCTAACTAGAAAGAAGTTGCGACTAGTTTATGTCAGTTTTTGTATTTTTTGGTTATAAAACTTCTAAATTGGTTTAGATTTTGTGTTAATAACGATTTCTTAAAAAATTCAGAATAAACGTAAATTTTGCCCTTATTTAATTATTTTTTCAAAATTCGTCCTGAATGCCTGACCGTGTGTGTACGTGTGGTTGAAAGTATGGTATGCTTAAGGTTAAAGATCATCGTTCTTTTTAACAACTATTTTGTAGATATCTTGCTCAAACTCGACCTTTATCTAATTAAATATCAAAGAAGCACTTTCGAATAGCTTGGCATCTGTTCCGACATGTTTTGTCTCAGATTTCACAGGAACGCAATCTCTTTGGTGATAAACGTCCTAGAAGCGACTAGTCATCTGATGTCTTTTCAGTTATTGATGACATTTTAAAAATCAGAAAGACTCCTACAAAAAAAAAATATATTGTAATTCATCATCCGATAATATCATCTGGTTGAAAAGAATCGACTCAAAACATGACGGGCGTTTATATGGAAGAAATAGAAAGCATTGAAATAATCGCTCAAGTTTTATTCATTAAAAACTCGAAGAATATTTGACCGAATATTCGGCCGAATATTCGTTTGGTCGAATAGTTGGAAAGGTCAATATTCGGTAATCGGCCGTTCGCCGAGTACCACTATTCGGTACATCTCTAATCGTTATCATTGCTGATTACGAGATTACTAATATTTATCCAAAAACTAATATTTATCAAACAATTGTCAAAGGGCTAAAATAATAAATTTTCTCGTAATAGTAAAAAATAGCGCCTTTAAGTATGCAATGGTATAAGCGTTGAGACAAAGTTATAGAATTTTCTTCTTCTGTCAGCTATAAATTGTGAAATGAGAACAAACATGACATTTTCCCCGAGTAAGCTAGTCTAGTACAAAAAGAAAGAATCCCTATCAAATGGTAAAGTTTGAAGGAAATAATAAAGCGAGGATCTAATGAATTGAATGAAAGCAATTTTGTTTTGTTTTTGGTGTTGAAATTTTAATAGTAATCTTTTAAAAAATTAAGTCCCTTAATTTATGCAGCATCATTGTCCATCCTTCGATTTCAATTAATGTTCGGCTTTACAAATTCAGGATGATAGTTTTGAACCGCGAAGAAATCTAAACCAAGAAACACAGAAACTCAGATGGTGTCCTGTATCCTTTATGATCAAGAAAATTCGATAAAACCGTCAAAACAGAATTTGAATTTATTATGTACTTGGTCTTTGGATAAGGGATTACCATTCAGACAAATTTAGAGACTTATCAATGTTACCCCGAAGCGTCAAATTCTTAACAAAGACGAAATCGACTTTTAAATCGAATTTAAAGAAGTCTTATAAATTTCTGCAACCATGTTTTACGTTCATAGGAGTCCAGTACTGGGTTTTGAAATATGAAACATGACACATTCCTTTCAACCTTCCCATGCATCGCATTGCAAAATTTTAAACAAATTATTTTTCAATAGTTTTGACTAGTAAATTGATTTCGTTCCCCTGGTTGCATATCTCGACCGATATTTATGATTTTTCATTCATTAGGTCATTTATTCAAGATTTTAATATATAAAATTCAAATCGATTAGACTTAGCAGATGACCTATAGAATGCTTTGATCAGAAAAGCTCCGAATAAAACATATCATTTTAAAATTCCCATATCTGCAGTGCATTTTGGCTTTTAAAATTATTCTATAAGTTTTGAAATTGTGAAAAATTAATCTTCTCAATGATGTATACAAATTTCTGGGTCACATGGGAGTTTTTCAAAATAGGTTACTTTTTTTCTAGCAGCGCTGTATCTCATTCTCAATTGAACCGGTTTTAAAAATTCAAATTTTCGTTTTTTTATATGATCATCATTTTCTCTGAATACACATAGTATCTGAAATATTACTGAGAATGTAAACAAAAAAATCGTAGGTCTATGTAACTTTGAAAAGCTGAAAAACAATCCCGCAAAAAAAAATGTGGGGGAACGTAGAATCGAGTCCGATCTGTAATTCATATTTTTGTTATTCTTTGTTTTGGTTTTTTTTTTTAACTTTTTTATAGTTCTGTGCGATATCTACATTTCTTTTCTGTCATTTTTTAACCTCTTTTGTGTCATAGTTATGTTTCTGTATCATTTGATAATTTTTGTGTCATTTTGAAAATTCAGTTCAGTTAAGTGTTTTTTTTTAATTGTAGAGAGATGTTTGAAAAATAAATTCAATTATTTAATGTTGGAGTAGAATCTGAAACCCATTTGATTCCAACTTTTATCCGATAAACCTAGATCTGTACATCCAACTTTGTCGGAAAAACTTACAACGCCCTGCAATCTTTTCGCAGACATAAATGTAAGAAACTACTAATGCGAAAAACCTTGAACTATCATTTCTGGTAGACGCAGATTACCGTATGATTTTGCTTTTGAACCAATCCAAACCAGAACCATATCTGGGAAACATTTTCTGTGTGAGTTTTTTTTTGTATGTTTCGAGGCAGGGTTTGGGTATGTGTAATTCAAGGAACATGTTCAAAGATGTAGCAATAAAGAGAAAACTTTTCCTCCGTCAGCTTCCATATCGGAGCCGCCCGTGCAGAATCTTTTGGGTGCCACTTTTTTTTCGTTGTTGCTTCCCCAAAAAATGCTTCCACCAGAGAGTATGTAGAATCTAACGAGAAAAATTGTTGTTTACCTTAGTGATTCGATTTTAAATAAATCAAGCAATGTGAAAGTTTCCGGCATTTTGTTCGTCGTTTTGGTGGCGCCAAACTTGTCGACGACGTTGCTAGTCTCGCGTAAGTGTGTAGGAATGTGCACGTAGATACGGAATCAATCCGAATAAGTAGAAGGAGGACCAAGCGTTGTTGGTTCCTTGAAGTCTTGGCTGCTAGGTTGAAGCTAGGGGGTGGATGTGGGTGAAGCACCAACTTTGGCACAATGAATGATAGGGGAAATGCGTGAGCTGTTTACTGGCAATATCTGTTTTTACTAGTCGTTCACTATTCTTTTGTGTATGCCAGCAACGTTGCTCACTCACGAGGTGGATTCATAGTTTGAGGCACCCCAGTCAGCTATCGACGCCCCACCGAGACGCGGAATCCCCGAGAAAGCTGGTACACGTGGAAATGTAAAAACCAAGCCAAAGACGCTAGACAAAGTTGGATAAACTTTTTGACAGGCAAAAGATGGCTGGTTATAGACTTGCTCTTGCCAGTATGAAGGATCTGTATCTTCCATCCACAAAGCATTTGTACCAAATAACATACAGCTAGAGCGAGGGCTGAAGGTTGTTTTACGACACAACTCAGGGTATGTTGCTTCAAGGTTCATGGATTCAAGAAGAGAGGATTTCAATAGACCTGTTACGTGACAGATTGTGTAATGAAACTGTTTTTCAAAGTTTTCTTTTGCCGAACAATCAATGGAAACGCCGGAAAAATCAGGTTGATCCCTATTTCGAAACTTGCTATTCTTTCGTGTTTGGTGACAGGCAAATCTGTCCAAATTGATGGCTGAAAATTGAAATTATGCAATGAGATTTGAACATTTTTCGAGGCATAAAAAGGAGGATTTTTGAAAATAAAAAGAAATTGCTAAAAGACACAAAAAATTAGAAAACTTACACAAATGACAAAAAGGACAAAAAGGACAAAAAGGACAAAAAGGACAAAAAGGACAAAAAGGACAAAAAGGACAAAAAGGACAAAAAGGACAAAAAGGACAAAAAGGACAAAAAGGACAAAAAGGACAAAAAGGACAAAAAGGACAAAAAGGACAAAAAGGACAAAAAGGACAAAAAGGACAAAAAGGACAAAAAGGACAAAAAGGACAAAAAGGACAAAAAGGACAAAAAGGACAAAAAGGACAAAAAGGACAAAAAGGACAAAAAGGACAAAAAGGACAAAAAGGACAAAAAGGACAAAAAGGACAAAAAGGACAAAAAGGACAAAAAGGACAAAAAGGACAAAAAGGACAAAAAGGACAAAAAGGACAAAAAGGACAAAAAGGACAAAAAGGACAAAAAGGACAAAAAGGACAAAAAGGACAAAAAGGACAAAAAGGACAAAAAGGACAAAAAGGACAAAAAGGACAAAAAGGACAAAAAGGACAAAAAGGACAAAAAGGACAAAAAGGACAAAAAGGACAAAAAGGACAAAAAGGACAAAAAGGACAAAAAGGACAAAAAGGACAAAAAGGACAAAAAGGACAAAAAGGACAAAAAGGACAAAAAGGACAAAAAGGACAAAAAGGACAAAAAGGACAAAAAGGACAAAAAGGACAAAAAGGACAAAAAGGACAAAAAGGACAAAAAGGACAAAAAGGACAAAAAGGACAAAAAGGACAAAAAGGACAAAAAGGACAAAAAGGACAAAAAGGACAAAAAGGACAAAAAGGACAAAAAGGACAAAAAGGACAAAAAGGACAAAAAGGACAAAAAGGACAAAAAGGACAAAAAGGACAAAAAGGACAAAAAGGACAAAAAGGACAAAAAGGACAAAAAGGACAAAAAGGACAAAAAGGACAAAAAGGACAAAAAGGACAAAAAGGACAAAAAGGACAAAAAGGACAAAAAGGACAAAAATGACAAAAATGACAAAAAGGACAAAAAGGACAAAAAGGACAAAAAGGACAAAAAGGACAAAAAGGACAAAAAGGACAAAAAGGACAAAAATGACAAAATGACAAAAATGACAAAAATGACAAAAATGACAAAAATGACAAAAATGACAAAAATGACAAAAATGACAAAAATGACAAAAATGACAAAAATGACAAAAATGACAAAAATGACAAAAATGACAAAAATGACAAAAATGACATAAGTGACAAAAATGACAAAAATGACAAAAATGACAAAAATGACAAAAATGACAAAAATGACAAAAATGACAAAAATGACAAAAATGACAAAAATGACAAAAATGACAAAAATGACAAAAATGACAAAAATGACAAAAATGACAAAAATGACAAAAATGACAAAAATGACAAAAATGACAAAAATGACAAAAATGACAAAAATGACAAAAATGACAAAAATGACAAAAATGACAAAAATGACAAAAATGACAAAAATGACAAAAATGACAAAAATGACAAAAATGACAAAAATGACAAAAATGACAAAAATGACAAAAATGACAAAAATGACAAAAATGACAAAAATGACAAAAATGACAAAAATGACAAAAATGACAAAAATGACAAAAATGACAAAAATGACAAAAATGACAAAAATGACAAAAATGACAAAAATGACAAAAATGACAAAAATGACAAAAATGACAAAAATGACAAAAATGACAAAAATGACAAAAATGACAAAAATGACAAAAATGACAAAAATGACAAAAATGACAAAAATGACAAAAATGACAAAAATGACAAAAATGACAAAAATGACAAAAATGACAAAAATGACAAAAATGACAAAAATGACAAAAATGACAAAAATGACAAAAATGACAAAAATGACAAAAATGACAAAAATGACAAAAATGACAAAAATGACAAAAATGACAAAAATGACAAAAATGACAAAAATGACAAAAATGACAAAAATGACAAAAATGACAAAAATGACAAAAATGACAAAAATGACAAAAATGACAAAAATGACAAAAAATGACAAAAATGACAAAAATGACAAAAATGACAAAAATGACAAAAATGACAAAAATGACAAAAATGACAAAAATGACAAAAATGACAAAAATGACAAAAATGACAAAAATGACAAAAATGACAAAAATGACAAAAATGACAAAAATGACAAAAATGACAAAAATGACAAAAATGACAAAAATGACAAAAATGACAAAAATGACAAAAATGACAAAAATGACAAAAATGACAAAAATGACAAAAATGACAAAAATGACAAAAATGACAAAAATGACAAAAATGACAAAAATGACAAAAATGACAAAAATGACAAAAATGACAAAAATGACAAAAATGACAAAAATGACAAAAATGACAAAAATGACAAAAATGACAAAAATGACAAAAATGACAAAAATGACAAAAATGACAAAAATGACAAAAATGACAAAAATGACAAAAATGACAAAAATGACAAAAATGACAAAAATGACAAAAATGACAAAAATGACAAAAATGACAAAAATGACAAAAATGACAAAAATGACAAAAATGACAAAAATGACAAAAATGACAAAAATGACAAAAATTACAAAAATGACAAAAATGACAAAAATGACAAAAATGACAAAAATGACAAAAATGACAAAAATGACAAAAATGACAAAAATGACAAAAATGACAAAAATGACAAAAATGACAAAAATGACAAAAATGACAAAAATGACAAAAATGACAAAAATGACAAAAATGACAAAAATGACAAAAATGACAAAAATGACAAAAATGACAAAAATGACAAAAATGACAAAAATGACAAAAATGACAAAAATGACAAAAATGACAAAAATGACAAAAATGACAAAAATGACAAAAATGACAAAAATGACAAAAATGACAAAAATGACAAAAATGACAAAAATGACAAAAATGACAAAAATGACAAAAATGACAAAAATGACAAAAATGACAAAAATGACAAAAATGACAAAAATGACAAAAATGACAAAAATGACAAAAATGACAAAAATGACAAAAATGACAAAAATGACAAAAATGACAAAAATGACAAAAATGACAAAAATGACAAAAATGACAAAAATGACAAAAATGACAAAAATGACAAAAATGACAAAAATGACAAAAATGACAAAAATGACAAAAATGACAAAAATGACAAAAATGACAAAAATGACAAAAATGACAAAAATGACAAAAATGACAAAAATGACAAAAATGACAAAAATGACAAAAATGACAAAAATGACAAAAATGACAAAAATGACAAAAATGACAAAAATGACAAAAATGACAAAAATGACAAAAATGACAAAAATGACAAAAATGACAAAAATGACAAAAATGACAAAAATGACAAAAATGACAAAAATGACAAAAATGACAAAAATGACAAAAATGACAAAAATGACAAAAATGACAAAAATGACAAAAATGACAAAAATGACAAAAATGACAAAAATGACAAAAATGACAAAAATGACAAAAATGACAAAAATGACAAAAATGACAAAAATGACAAAAATGACAAAAATGACAAAAATGACAAAAATGACAAAAATGACAAAAATGACAAAAATGACAAAAATGACAAAAATGACAAAAATGACAAAAATGACAAAAATGACAAAAATGACAAAAATGACAAAAATGACAAAAATGACAAAAATGACAAAAATGACAAAAATGACAAAAATGACAAAAATGACAAAAATGACAAAAATGACAAAAATGACAAAAATGACAAAAATGACAAAAATGACAAAAATGACAAAAATGACAAAAATGACAAAAATGACAAAAATGACAAAAATGACAAAAATGACAAAAATGACAAAAATGACAAAAATGACAAAAATGACAAAAATGACAAAAATGACAAAAATGACAAAAATGACAAAAATGACAAAAATGACAAAAATGACAAAAATGACAAAAATGACAAAAATGACAAAAATGACAAAAATGACAAAAATGACAAAAATGACAAAAATGACAAAAATGACAAAAATGACAAAAATGACAAAAATGACAAAAATGACAAAAATGACAAAAATGACAAAAATGACAAAAATGACAAAAATGACAAAACTGACACAAATGACACAAATGACAAAAATGACAAAAATGACAAAAATGACAATAATGACAAAAATGACAAAAATGACAAAAATGACAAAAATGACAAAAATGACAAAAATGACAAAAATGACAAAAATGACAAAAATGACAAAAATGACAAAAATGACAAAAATGACAAAAATGACAAAAATGACAAAAATGACAAAAATGACAAAAATGACAAAAATGACAAAAATGACAAAAATGACAAAAATGACAAAAATGACAAAAATGACAAAAATGACAAAAATGACAAAAATGACAAAAATGACAAAAATGACAAAAATGACAAAAATGACAAAAATGACAAAAATGACAAAAATGACAAAAATGACAAAAATGACAAAAATGACAAAAATGACAAAAATGACAAAAATGACAAAAATGACAAAAATGACAAAAATGACAAAAATGACAAAAATGACAAAAATGACAAAAATGACAAAAATGACAAAAATGACAAAAATGACAAAAATGACAAAAATGACAAAAATGACAAAAATGACAAAAATGACAAAAATGACAAAAATGACAAAAATGACAAAAATGACAAAAATGACAAAAATGACAAAAATGACAAAAATGACAAAAATGACAAAAATGACAAAAATGACAAAAATGACAAAAATGACAAAAATGACAAAAATGACAAAAATGACAAAAATGACAAAAATGACAAAAATGACAAAAATGACAAAAATGACAAAAAGACAAAAAAGACAAAAAATACAAAAATTACAAAAATTACAAAAAAGACAAAAATTACAAAAATTACAAAAATTACAAAAATTACAAAAATTACAAAAATTACAAAAATGACAAAAATGACGAAAATGACAAAAATTACAAAATAAACTAAAATTACAAAAATTACAAAAATTACAAAAATTACAAAAATTACAAAAATGACAAAAATGACAAAAATGCCAAAAATGACAAAAATGACAAAAATGACAAAAATGACAAAAAAGACAAAAATTACAAAAATTACAAAAATTACAAAAATTACTAAAATTACAAAAATGGCACAGACAAAAAATACAAAAATGGCACAGACAAAAAATATAAAAAAATTCACAAAAAATTCAAAAATATGATTCAAAAATTACACAAAAATTACCCAAAGAAATTGAGGAAATAGGAAACATAAATGGCAGAAATATACGAACAAATGTAAAAAAAATAAATAAAAATTTTACAAACTGAACCGACTTGTGTCTCACCTTAAATTTTTTAACATTAAAAAAATGAGTGCTATTCATCAATGCAGGCGAACTCAATGGGAAAACTGAGACCCGGGCAGATAGTGAAACTTTTCTTTCCCGGGATAGTGAATATCCTACTTTCATCCATCAACGCTTCCATCGATTCAACGCCCTATCGTGTAGATACCTGTCGAAGTTCCGAAACGTTCCTGCCCCCCCGAATAGAGTGGGGGGCTCAGTGGGCCGCAAAATAGAGTCGAAAATTACTTTGTTGAATCGATAATCGTGTCTCAACGACACCGGAAGTGGATTTATTGCGCTCTTCCCGTGCGTTTGGAGTAGTTTGGGTTCGGTGTGTGTTTGTTTAACTTCTTGTTTGAGGGAGCAAGAGGAACATCAGTTAAAGAATCGTTTCCTCAGTTTACTACAACAACGGTTCAGGAGTTCTATTTTATCTCTACCGTCGAATAACGTGGCGGAAAAGTTTTTCCGCATTGAAATTGCAACTACGCATCGTTGTTAGGCTAATTGGATGTTATAATTTTTTTTTTAGAATTTCTATGACTGGGAATTTATCAGAAATGATTACTTTCGGAGAATTTTTGCCTTAAACTTAATTTGTCTAACTTTAATTTTTTTTTTTATAAAAGTTTTGAAAAATCTCTTAAAAACCAAGAAAATCTAAGAAAAAATATATTTGGCTCATACAGTTGACAATAAAGAGATATAACTACTATATTTGGCTAGCTAAATTTGATGATGAGGGAAACCTCAAACCTCAGTGAATTTTCTAGCAGTTTTCCTTACAACCCAACAATGAAAATTTATTTCAAAATAGTAAAAAACAACCCTTAAGTTAACTGAATCAAACTGATCATTGTGAACTGCATCCAAACAACTGTCTGGCAATAATCAATCCTCGTTATGGTTAGTTTGACAAAAACCTTTCAGCTCGACTTTATGCTACAACATTTCGTGGCGATCTTTGTCGAATGTCATGTGGAGTTGATGGATTCATATCGCAGTTTAGAATCAACCCCACGGATAACCTCTTGCCAGTTTCCAGAATCGGACAGGTAGCATCGGCCAATCTGCCCACATCGTAGCCAAAAGTGCACTATCCAACTGATGATGAAATCGAAAAAATAGAACCTGACATCATCATCGAATTGGTCCACGACACGGGAGATGATGCATCCATTCAGTTGCCGTCAGTCAGTTTGTTCATTTATCTATCCATCAATATGGTTGAATGATTGAACTCGGTTGGGGTATCGTAAAGATCTCGCGATGACCAACGACGGTGATATGTTGCTCAAATCTGGACCATCATCTGGACAGAAAATGAAATACGTCAGAAACGTCTGTCCCGCACATTCCCAACAGCTCAACCCCCACCAAATCAAAAATCGGGCCATACATCCGGTCCATGATTATAAAGTAATCAGATAGAGTAACGCGAAAAAAATCACACATCCCCACACACCCACGCAAACAATCCATTCAATCTTGATCATCTGCCCAGGTAGCCAGTCAGTCAGCGAGCTGCGTTTTGCGTTTATCAACCTTGTTGCAGGCAGAAGTTGAAACGATGACAAATTTTGATTCAATCATACATGGGGTATTTCATCATTTCGCGGGACCCCATTCGTATAATGTTTGATGGGGTTCCAAATATTGGTTTATGTTCTTAACTTGTGACTTGGAAAGTTTACGATATAATTCATAAACGAAAAGTTAGAGGTAACAAATTCTGCATTTGCCAATTAAGAAGAACACAATCAACATTGGCATCCCTAGGCAGGCAAATTTGGCAAGGTGATTTCCAGCTGTCATGGACTCTTGGATTTGGGAAGCGTATTCATTTCACGTCGGCTCATTGAACAGGGTCGGATTTTATCAAAGTCCATTTTAATTGAGTTTTGATAATGGCCACCTTAAGGAAAACGCTTATTCAACCATAGAGAACAGCTATAATACATATGTGAATAACATCATTGTTTCGTGTTCAGACACTAAAATACTCTACTGCCTTATTGGCTGGAATTTGAAAAAGTAGATAAAAACGTTTAAAAATACATTTCAAATTTTTTTGCTGAAAACCAGTCACTATAGGGGCATGATGGGAACCCCTCTGGGGCAGTATAAGCATAAGCGTTTTCTGCCGGGGGAATCTAGCAACAAATTCGACTCGATGAAGTCAACTAAAAGAGCTACAGCTTGACTTGTTTCATCTGACGATTCGGCCCATTGGTAAGGTGTCTGAGAGGTAATCAAGAGACTCGAGTTCGATTCCTGGTCAAGGTGATTTTTTTTTTCATCTACCATTCATGTTCGATGCATTTCGAACTAAACGGTGAGGCGTAGATCCATCAAACAAAGCAATAACAAAATATCCAAGGTCTGTTGTAGAATTCAAACAATTCACACACGCTCATACATTATGTTTTTGGTGTTTTGTTTGGCGGATGATGCTACTAGCTGTATAATGCTACAATCGAATATATAAATCATGAAGGGTATTTGAAAAAAAAAATTACCTCGAACAGGAATCGAACTCGAGTCTACTGATTTCTTCGCCGTCACCTTACCAATAGGCCAAATCGTCAGA
This sequence comes from Uranotaenia lowii, assembly GCF_029784155.1. Classification (NCBI taxonomy): domain Eukaryota; kingdom Metazoa; phylum Arthropoda; class Insecta; order Diptera; family Culicidae; genus Uranotaenia; species Uranotaenia lowii. Next base: position 24,907,243 of record NC_073693.1, read on the forward strand.
TGAAACAAGCCAAGCTGTAGCTCTACTATTCAGTTGACTTCATCGAGTTGAAGTCGCTGCTAGATTATACGGCAGAAAACGCTCATCGTGCCCCGATTAAGAGTGCTCTGTTCGCCCCGAGTCAACAAATATAAGTAAAAACACGTTTTAAAATTGTTTTAAGTGTAAAATCAAAAATTTAATGATGGTGAAAATTGAGAATCAATGTGTAAATCATGTTGCAGTGCGTACATTTCATGTCAAGATAATTTAAAGGTCATAAAAGCTTATTTCGTGGTGCTCAAAAATTATAATATCTTCGTCACTTGAGAACCTAGCTGATTATTTAATTATATTTCATTTTTGGTGAAAAATTAAAACTACAAGTAGTACGAAACAAATCCTCATAAAAATATGTTTAAGAAAATACGTACTTTTGTAGAAAAGAGAAGTGCTTATAATGCCCCGGGTGCTCGTTATGCCCTTATCTCCCCTAATGTGGTATAGTTCTCTGAAAAAACATATTTCCAGCCAAATTTTCTATAACAATTTTTTTTATCATCTTGATTAACATCTCTTTTCATCATTCATAATGGAAGGATTGATCGAAAAATTCCGCCTTTATAAATTTAATACAAAATTTTTTTTTAATCACGTTTTGAAATGTAAATCCTCAATAAGAATAAAATTAAAAATCTAATTTAGACTTCAGAGAATTTATTCAAAACACAATTGAGTGATGATTGATTTAATTTTTATAAATAGACTGATAAAAACTAAAAATATGAAATTCAAAGTTTTGTTGTGAATATTGAAATCACAAAGCAAGTACTTATTTGATTGAAATTGTGCATTAAAATTTAACTTTAATGTTGCTACTTTGAATCATTTTTTGAACTTTTCAAAGATTATTTGAAAAATTATAATCGATTTAAAAAGACGATTTAAAATGAGAAAAATAACAAAAAAAGTTTAGAAATTTTCGAGGGCAAATTTCGTATTTTCTAAACTTTAAGCTCTGAAATTTTTTTTGCTGTCAATTTCAAAATATGGTCCTGGTGAGGATAAAAGGTACATAAATGTTTATCTTAATGAAAATTTTGATTTTGAAAATTTTGTTTTTGAAAACAAAAATTTTGAATGGATGCTCAAAGACATACTTATTAAAAATTATTCAAAAATTAAAATATAAGGACTTTTAAACTAGGTGATTTTTCTTCAAATATTAATTCAAGATTTAAAGATGAAAAAGATAAGTTTTTAAACATTTGAGAAAAATAAAGTAATTTTTTTAAATTTAATTTCAAAATTTAACTGATATTCAGGGGAACAGCATTTTTGGTGTATATTTTTTAATGACTGAATTTGGTGAATTAGGCGTTTTGAACTGAAATCTTTTGTCGTTTGAAAGTTTAAAAATAAATCAAGTCTCAAGGTGGCTATGGCAGCCACATATATAATAGTTTAAAAATAGTTTAAAAATAAATCAAGTTTAAGTAAAATCAACCATTGAAAGACTGATTAAAACAAAAAATCCAAATAAAAATCAAAAACTGACTCTGAATTTGTAATTTATCCATTTTTAATCGAAGAAAGATTTTTTAGCTTAGATATTCCAATATCAGAGATGCAGTTATTTTAAAAAGTAAAAGGCTACAATGTTAAGAATTTTGAAAAGATATCACTACAGGATTTTATGACATTGCTAAAAAAATTGAAAAAAAGAAGATTTAAATTCATTTAACAAATTTGTTGGGGATGGCCAAACGATTTTGATTTTGTTTTTAAAACATTAAAAATTCTATTCGATTTCAAACTATTTTAAAATTCGACAAATTTTCATTTTTAACAGAATGACGAAAAGTAAACAAGAAGAAAACATTTATAACTTTTTCGCAGGAGTAAATTCTTTTTGCAGTTTTCGGGAAAGTTTTTTGATTTGATTTGATTTGATTTATTTATTTATTCTTGCAATTCAAGATACAATCTTATTAGACATTGCAATCGGTTTGTACTGGGTTAACAAAAAAAACAGTAATTAGAATTTCTGGGGCTAAACTTATTAAATCTTATCCTAACCTAACCTGGCTAAACATTCTCTCTTAAAACAAACGATATTATGGTTCATTTTGATTTCATCAGGTATTTGGTTCCAGTAGACAATGCCTCGTACAAATAGTGTGCCATTGTAGTGAGCGGTAAAATTTCTTGGGATTACCAGTTTTCTTACTCGATAACTTCTGAATGGTATAAACTTTTGATAAAGGTAGCTTGGTGTACCTGTTGTGTATATTTTCTGTATCATGATGTTTGAGCGGTGCTTGAAGAAGTCACGAAACGAACAGCCGATGAAACTTTGATGATGTACGCTAACACTCGCGTATCGATCCAGTTTGAATATCCATCTGATGCAGTTGTTGATTGTAATGCGTAATCTATCCATAGCGGCTGCTGAAGCATTTAATAAAAACTCCGATCCGAAGGTGAGGTGTGGTAAAATCAAGGTTTTGGCTATTTTCAGTCTAAAATGTGGTGGAAGCATGTTTGCTGTTAGTTTCAAATGACGGAGAACTGCATAGATTTTACCACATTGTGAATTGACTTGGTGATCCCACTCTAGGTTACTCTGGAAAATTATACCAAGATTTGATACTTTATCAACATACGAAACATTAGCTGATCCAAAAATTATAGGTGGGAGGTCCAAAACCACTCGATTACGAGAAATAAACATCACGTTGGACTTTGCAGCGTTTATTGGAAGCATATTAGTGTCGGACCAAACTTGAATGTGCTCCAGATCTTCATTCATCAGTTGTGCCATTTCTTCAAGCGAGCTGGTAGATGAGCAAAGGTATAGTTGGACATCATCGGCAAACATGTGTATTTGGCTGTGGCTGATAATTGATGGCAAGTCGTTGATAAACAAGCAGAATAATAAGGGACCCAAAACTGAGCCCTGAGGTACACCAGACAATACAGAAACAGGGTCTGAACAAAATCCATTCACGCTTACAATCTGCGATCTTCCAGACAAGTATGACTGGATCAAGTTTACAGCTCCGGCCGAGAAGTTGAATTTAGCTGAGAGTTTCCTTAACAGTTTTACATGAGAAACCCGGTCAAATGCTTTGGAGAAATCTATCATCATCAGTAACGCAATACCTTTTTTGTCAACAGTAGCATGTATATCATCATGCACTTTAAGAAGGGCTGTAGTTGTGCTATGGCCAGATCGAAATCCCGATTGATTAGAGTTCAGTAAACTTGTTGAGTCCAAAAAAGCAGTAATTTGACTTTTCAAAATTTTTTCAAACACCTTCGATAACGTACATAATATACTTATTGGACGGAGATTGTTTAAATCAAAACTTTTCCCTTTTTTGCGTATTGGTAGTATTTTTGCCATTTTCCAGGTTCGAGGGAATTTGGATGTAGACAAAATTAAGTTGAAGATGAACAGAAAGCAATATGTTAAATGTATTTTTCTTAGATTTCTTTTTTTAAATTCATAACCACAGCCAAAAACATAATTTTCGATCAATGAACCGTCAACACAGAAATTTGTGACGATTTTTTTATTGCAAGCTGTTTTTTTTAAACGTTTTGTGAATTTGCAATTATTCAGATTTTCAATCACTTAAATTCTACTTTGTGCTGGATTGTGAGTAGGTATTTAATCACAAAACTTTCGCAATAAAATTGTTTACACCTATTTTTTGTCGCATCGAAGTTTCTATAACTATGAATTTTGTATTTATAGGTTGAGAAACCAGAGATATGTAGCAATTTTTCAGGAAATATTTATGTCTGCATTTTCAGCAAGCGTGCATTAAAGGGTAATGAAGAAAAATTGAAGATATCATGAATTTATCAAGGTAAGATGTTTATTCGGATTTGTCTTTTATTTAAAAAAAAAATTACCGAATTTTAAAGTATCTATGCTTAGTAATTCCAAATTTTTGGGTTCTGAAAACACAATGAAACTTTTTTTTTTGAATATTAAGATTCATATTGGAAACTGTTTCAAAAGTGTTATTGAGTTTTCAGTACCCTAAATCGAAATCTTGAAAGGTTGAAATTATGAACTGTTAAACTTATACTTCAGAATAAAAATGAGTATTACTTTTTTATTGATGAAAAATATTTACTTTTCTATCAATTATTTTTACAAAGTTTTCTGTGGAAAAAATTTAAATATGAAATGGAAGGGGTAAGTACAGAGATCACATTATTAAAAGCATTTCTCCATAAGAATTCAGTGGTGCCGTATTGAAATTTGTTCTACTGAATTTTTATGTTTTATATCTCCTTTTTCAAATCGATAGAATTAAATAATTTAAATATACCAAAATAATTAATAAAAATCAAAACATTAAGAAATTAGAATATCAAAAATAACAAAATTTAAAAAAATTAATACCAAAAAATCAATATTAAAAAAATTAAAATATAAAAAAAACCTAAAAATCAAAAAAATTTATAAAAAAATTAAAAGTTCAATAGAAGAATCCAAAAAATCAAACATCAGAGATCATTATAAAATAAAAAATCAGAATATTAAAAAATCAATGATCAAAAACTCTAAAATTAGGAAAAAAACTTATTTTTTTTATCAATAAATCGTCACCTGAAAAATCAAAATATCACAAAGTTGATATGATTAAAATCAGAAAATTTTGCAATTAAAAAAATCAAAATATTATAAAATTCAAAAAAAAGAAAATACAAAAATGTTATAAAATCGAAAAATCGAAATAAAGAATTTCAAACTCCAACATCCAAAAATTAAAAAAGAAATTGATCTTTAAAAGAATAAAAACTATTAAAAAATCGAAAGTTTTAATAATTTTTAAATCCAATCAATGAAATAAAGATTGTAAATTTTTGAAAAATAAAAAAAATTTAAAAATTAAAGAAATCAAAAAATCAAAACACAGAAGAAATAAATTCTGAAATTAATAAAATAAAATAGAAAACATTAAATTTTAAAAATTCCAAAATTATGTTAATTCTGATTAGAATCACTGAACCCTCTCTGCTTCCTTTAAATTTCCAAAATAAACTCGATTATCGACTATGTCCATGATTATTTTTTCTTAGGTGCAAAATAATTAAAAATGTGTTTGTCTTAAAAAAAACTCTCGTGAATTCATGCTTACATCTTTTCCAAATTCAATATACCACCAATTCAAGTTTTAACAATCAACCCATTAAAAAAAAACCAAACTTAAATGAAATTTCAATGTTTTATTATTCAGACATGATTTTACATCATTTTTTTTATCCTGATGGTTATTGATTATTCTAAACGGCTTTTTTAAAATTGTAGATAGGAGATCTGAAATTTTTTATGACCTTATATTTGGAACAAACTTAGTGTGATATTTTTCTGAATAAGAATAACTTATTTTTAATCTTTTAAATTTAGGTGTAATATTCAATTGTTCAAATGATTTTTCTTTTTGGAATTTAAATTCTGGTTTGAATGAAATTCTTATAAAGGAAATATTGAGATGTGTGCTGCCTTAAATTAAATTGAATCAATTTTCTATTTAAAAAAAATCAACATTATTTTGATTTTTTTGAGAACGAATTGCCAATAATAAACATTGAATCTGTATTTTTGGTATTTTATATTTATTTATTAACAATCTTTTTTGAGAATAAATTCGTTAATGTTAATGAATTTTAACGGCCTCATCAGTGGATATTGTGTTCCTTTAGTAAAAACATCAAGATTTGAAAAATGATATATGGATAGAAGAAGATAAGAAGAAAATTTCTGGTATTGAACAACGTTGTTCACGTTGTTCATGAAAAAAAAAATATCTTTCTCAAAAGTTGTGTGATGGTCTGATCAGAAAGGGGAATAGTTTTGGGAATCAATTTCCATATTCATTTAGCGTTTTTGGTGGTGTTATTATTGCTCACTGAATTCTAATTTCGAAAGCGACCCGTTTGATCCCGTTCGAATAAAAAATGGCAAAATCACAAAAAATAATTACCTTCTCGATTTTCGGTTGATATTTCTCGGTGATTTTAAAATTACTTACATTTAGTTAACGTTTCGGTTTACTTCATTAAACAAATTTCAACCATCTTCAGAAATGTTTCAATTACGGAAAAAAACTTATCAATTAAAAAAAATTAAATAAATATCTTCTTACATTAAAGCTATTATACGCCTGTTGGGGCTATCATAGCTTTAGTGTAAGAAGATATTTTTTTAAATTTTTTAATTGATAAGTTAATTTTTTTCCGTTTTTTGAAACAGTTCTGAAGATAGTTGATTTATTTTAATAAAGTAAACCGAAACGTTAACTATATGGAAATTATTTTAAAATCACCGAGAAAAATCAACCGAAAATCGAGAAGATGAAAGGAATGGTGAGCGAAATTCAGTTTATGCAAAAAATAATTACTGTCAAACCATCGACGGAGAACGAAAATTGGAAGGTGTGTGGAAATGGCGTTTGAAAAATATGTCTGAAAAAAAAATTAATAATAATGAGAAGATGTAAAAATCCAACAAGCTTATTTTAATTGACGTAATTTCCTTACTTTAGTATTCGAAAAAATCTAAAATATTATTTTAATTTTTAGAATTTGATAAACTTTTAAATCGCATTTGTTTGCTCGATTTTTCCTAGAAATGCAGCCCTGCCGCAGAGTAAAGAGAGCAAAGTGACAGTTCAACTTGGCCGACCATCATCCATCGACGAAATGGTCGATCTAGATTTGATGAGCCGAAAACGGATATTAATCCACCTACATGTGTGCGATGGACGAAATACTCACTTTGGATCGACTTCCTGAACAAAATATGACGAACGAGATTCGTTGGATTAAAAAAAACCAGCAGACGAAAGCCCATCACATCATGGAACCTGGCCATGGTTTAAATCTGTGCCCATCTATGCGCCCGAATTTATGCTTCACGTTATATCATTTTTCGCTCATTCAGGACGCATTTATCCTTCGCTAGTAAATATCAAAATTTGAAAACAGTTCCATTCCAGCTAACAGTTTTGGCAAATTGTGACACAAAATGGCAAATTTCCTTTCAATGATCGAGGGAGGGAGGAAAAATGGTGAAAAAAATACCAAAGGATTCATTCCACTTTCGACATTTAATGCCGCCATGATTGGCTCTTTACTGGGGGGAAAAATAGAAAAGCGCGATGCCAATCGGCTTATGATTTTTCCGAACATTTTCTTGCTGCTGCCTACACACATGTCGATTGATACGTCAACGGTAGGGATGCCATTGACGACTTTTCAGTTGAGTGAATCTCGATGAATGGATGACTGGGTGTGAAAAGTTTTATGAGTCATTTCCTTTCTATTTTCCTGATACGTGAATGTGTGTGTGTGCGCGAATGTGAATGGCTCAACGAGAATCACAAGAATCGGTAACTGATGCTGACAAGTGTCTTAATCCCTGATAAGTGTTTTATTGTTAAGACCGTGTCAATAGCTGAAGCTGTAGGCTGGAGAAACGATGATTTTGTTGTCATGTTGTGCAGAATTCGTACGCGCCGTCATCATCTTTTACGACGATTCCGATTTTAGAGCCGCTTTGTTATGCATCCGGATTTTGTGTGGGGAAATTGAATTCTAAATCGGGGTGTTGAAATCGAGAAATTGTGGCATATATGTATGTTTAAGTATCGGAACTGAGTGGTGCGATTTAGCCACAAATTTCTTTCAATCGAAAAAAGGATTAAAGAGAGATTATTGAGATAAAATATTGAATTCTAAAGATCGGAATACAATTATAAATTTTCAAATATTTTGATTTCACGTTCACTGATTTAAGTTTAAAATTAAAAAAAAAACTCCCTAGATATAGTGTTTTATTTTTGTGTGAAAATGTGTCAACGTACTTATTTTTATGTTTTATTATTACAATTCAAAATAAGTATTTCAAGCGCAAATTATAATTATCGTCTAACACACATTTCCAATATAACTTTAGCTGATCCTTATTGCTGTTGTATGCAAAACTTTGAACTTTTTTTTTGTTGAAAGTCCAATCGTGTTGCGGTTTTCTAGTAAAATATTTTTCTCAACTCAGGCTTCAAGAAAATTGTTCGTACGAATCAACCGGATAGTGGAAAAATCAATCATTTATGTGAAATCAGTAATTTTCGGTCCTCTCGAGCTAAATAACTTTAGAACCCATTCATGCTTGAGACTCAAACGACCCCTCTTCATGGTCAGATTTTGCGAAAATTTTGCAGGCATTAGAATGGTTTTTCCAAAACCGTATTTTGTTTTCTCCAAAACCGGTAAATCCAATACAAATTGTATTAAAGGCTAATTAAAAAAAAAAAAACAACTGAAGTCGAGATTAACTTTCAGTAGAAAAATAAGCATTTTGTTAACTTAAACAAGTAGCTACTCAGTTTCTATTCATAAAACTATTAAATAGTTATTTATGTTTCATTTATGAAACGGACTACAGTCAAGCTTAAAATTAAAAATAAAATGCTTTCTTCGACATCATCACAAAAAGAAAAGGATGGTAAAACCCGTACTTATCCATTGACCGTTGGTAAAATATGTCTATCGTAAACTATTGGAACTTTTATCATTTACTATCGTATATTTTGCCATTTGATAAGATTCCATTTTTTCCTTCACATGCTTGCTTTTGGAAAATGTAACCTTTTTTTAAATATAAATATTTTTTACAAAATGAATATAAAAAATAACACTCAATCTATACATCAAGCCAAATGGGTCATGTTGAATTTCGAAAACCAACCATAAGAAACCGACCATGTAGAAAGACCGAAAAAATTGACTTGTGCAAAGTTTCAGCTCACTCGGACTGGATTTAAGGGTGCCTCAAAACGCTCAAAGTTTCGGTATTTTACCCTCAAAAATCACAAATGGGGGAAACGACGGAAATTAGAAAAATCGAAATTTTAATGTTGATGCCAAATGACTTAAAAATGCATAAAAAGTTGAATCTGGAGTTATCACGAAAAAAAAAAAATTGGTCAGAAATCGACTTAAAAATTCAATCCAGATAATCGAAATTTTCGATTTCGATGGTAAATGATTTAAAAATGCATGAAAGATCATGTTATGATGTTATTCCTAAAAAATAAATTGTCCAAAAATCGTCTTTCTGAATCTTTCTGGGCCCAGAGCAACCCGTTTGCTCCTAACGCTTTGATTTCATCAAAAGAGGTGTTTGTTTGCGAGCCTTCGAAAAAAATTAAATTTTAAGACTTTAAATTACATTATTACTGACAGATAAAATTTACAAAAAACAATTCCAATTCTGTTTATTTAAAACTCAATCCAAAATCTTTCGAACGTAGAAATGTATGTGCACTAGGGTGGCCCAAAATTGTACTATGTCTGGGATGTTGGGGGCTCAAGCTTCAAATGATAGCTTAGGGTGTAAGAAACAATATTTTATATGGCGGCGACTCAAAAAAAAAATGATGTTTAGAGATCGCACTGGTTCGATTTTTGAAAAAAAGGCCATTTTTTCGAAATTTTGTCTTAATAACATTTTCAGATCTTGAAAAAGTATCAAACATGTGTCTTTAATATTTTTTAAATTTTCTTCATAATGTAAGTTTTAAACTAAAAATTTATTGGGACTATTTTGGACTCCCAATTTGTATGTATGATTTTTTTAATTACACAATACTGTGAATTTTTGTAAAAAAAAAATAATTAAAATTAACAAAAAAGTGTACTTTGGATTAAGATTTTTAATCAATATTGAATTTAAAAGATGCGCAACGTTAGAATGTGTAACTTTGCAGAAGAAAGTGTATAGCTATGACTTGTCGTTTCAAAGTAATTCAAGTTTTACTGTGGAAAAAAGTCACAATTTTCAAATTTTTGCTAAGAATTGTTCTATATTATGATGTTGTTGAGTTTCGAGCAATCTAAGAACCAAATAAACTTCTGATATCAAACTTTTTCATCGTTTTATCGATCCTTAAATCAGCAGAAAAAACCATTCCAAGTTTCTAGATTTTTTATTGATTGAAGGTCGTGTTACCCATACTTGGGTGACGGTTTGGTGAATGTGTTATGGCTACAACCACTAAAAAAATTTAAAATAAAAATCTAGAAACTAGTCATGGTTGTTTCTGCTGATTGAAGGATCGATAAAACGATGAAAAAGTTTGATATCAGAAGTTTATTTGGTTCTTAGATTGCTCGAAACTCAACAACATCATAATATAGAACAATTCTTAGCAAAAATTTGAAAATTGTGACTTTTTTCCACAGTAAAACTTGAATTACTTTGAAACGACAAGTCATAGCTATACACTTTCTTCTGCAAAGTTACACATTTTAACGTCACGCATCTTTTAAATTCAATATTGATTAAAAATCTTAATCTAAAGTACACTTTTTTGTTAATTTTAATTATTTTTTTTTTACAAAAATTCACAGTATTGTGTAATTAAAAAAATCATACATACAAATTGAGAGTCCAAAATAGTCCCAATAAATTTTTAGTTTAAAACTTACATTATAAAGAAAATTTAAAAAATATTAGAGACACATGTTTGATACTTTTTCAAGATCTGAAAATGTTATTAGGACAAAATTTCGAAAAAATGGCCTTTTTTCAAAAATCGAACCAGTGCGACCTCTAAACATCATTTTTCTGAGTCGCCGCCATATAAAGTATTGTTACTTACACCCTAAGGTATCATTTGAAGCTTGAGCCCCCAACATCCCAGACATAGTACAATTTTGAGCCACCCTAATGTGCACCTGAACCAGGCGCAGCCCTAGCTGCCTGTTGAGGGGGGGGGGGGGGGTTATGATATTTAAATTTTTTTTTTAAATTCAGTCAATGAAAAGGATCTTAAATATCTGGTGAAAAATCTTTCATTCTCTGAAAGCGAATTAAGAGGGGATGAGTGCTTTTGCAAATGAGTCTTCAATATTATCTGTTCCATGATCCTTCTAATTCCCTTGAATTTCATTTAAAAATCAGAGTTATTATGTCCGAAATATATGAAATAACCATTTTAAACAAATTTTCTCCATTTTTTTTTCGATTTTAGTCGTTTTAACATCTTTATGTAATTCGCGGGTTATATCAACGATGCAGTTATTCGGTACAACTGTGATAAATTTTTACTCTTGGGCTTGAATTCACGGACATCGGCTCAGGAAGTAACTGACTTGCCAACTGAGCTATATCACAAGCTCTTTCTCAACTTACTTATTTCGATATCTCTTAATACTTCTTATACGTCCTTTTATAAAACAATCTGCGTATCCATAATATTTACAGCAAAAATTTGTTGAAAAAAATGTCATTTTTGTAATTTGTGGTGATTTAAAAATTTTCACTTTATGAACTCTTTAATGAATTTCTTGTTTTCGTTTCTGTCATTTAACAAATAAAAATTATACATACATGTTTGGAGAACAAAATGTTGAAAAAAAAAAATGAAATTATCCACAATATTTTCCTAAGCCTCTCCATACCGGCGCTAGGCTCACAACAAATGCTGTCAATGCTTCTAAATAATTATGACACCACATATTTAAAAAAAACCAAACATTAAAGAAAAGTGTTTGGTTATTCAAAACAGATTGAGAAAATCTGATAATTTATTATTTCCTGAAGGTTTTTGCTAAATGATGAAATAAGAAAATATTGTTTTATTATTACCAATTCTGGTTTCAATTCTTCAATTTCTAAATCTAAATTTAGTTATAAAATAAGATTTCCAACATCTGATTCTGAGGTAACATAAAACGGGGTAAGGTTGATTACTTTTTTCCTCAATTATTTTTCTGTTAAGATCGTGACAATTAAACTCCAACCGCTAATCGAATCGAAAAATAATGTGTTTGGATTTAAAGTAGGTCGCCAGTTTTCGGAGAATCATCCAAAAAGTGTTCCGGTTCCATAACATACAGGTAGGGCTAAGTGGGGTAATTATGAACAAAATTTCTTCATTTGGCACAATTACAGCCACCTTCGTTAATTTATTATCACAAACTCTGAAAATCTTCCATCAATGAATGTTTCCGTGCTCTTAATCATTCTGTAGAACAACTTTTGTTTTTTGATCGCAACCTTTGTCCTTGGGACGTCTGTTCATAATTACCCCGTCTGTTCATATTTACCCCACTCTCTAGGGGTAATTATGAACACGGATTACGAATTTGGTATAAAATTTTGAAAAGTAACAGTAGTTATACGTTACATTTATCCATAGTAAGCAGGGTATGGTGATTTTTTACTTAAAAAATTATGTTCATAATTACCCCAAACTCTGTTCATAATTACCCCGAACGCTGTTCATATTTACCCCGAGGCTTGTCCATTATGATTTATATGGTGACAGAAAATCTCAATTCAACACCAAATAATGAAAATTATTAGCAGTAACAAGAAAATGGGTTGTTTCCTAAAAATTTAATTGAATTCATGTACAAAACTTGCAAAATAAACAAATGTAATCAAAATTAAGATGTATATCAATAGAGAAATAGCTATTTAGTGTTCTTTTTAATTGATATTTTTCTATATTTTGTTTCGAGAGTTTAATTTCTTTGTTGCATCTTTTACGTTTTGGTTGGTTTCTTTTTTTCCGTTTCTTTATGTCTTTACAGAACATTTTAATTGATAGGACCTCTCCATACGTGTGAAATTTTAGACGAGTTAGGTTACTCGATAGTTTTTTATATCCGTTTGAAATGTCCTGCTCAGCAAACATCAAGTCTTTACCAAAATGTCGTGGGCTTGGCTTTTTACGTACGTGCGAGGTATCATGAAATTGCAACCTATACATATACAGGAAATTCGAAAATATTTTTGAAGGGTTGTTTCACATAAACACTCATTAAAATCTTCTTGGATCAGTGAACAGTCATTTTTTTTTCAGTTCTTGTCAGTTCTATATGATCGACAGTTTTGAAAAATATTGACACTTATAAATTTTTTTGTCACCTGTATGATATTTCACATAAGTAGCTCTATTCTTTCAAAAAAATAAAAAAATAAAAATGAAGTACTACCGAAGTTTTCCTCAACAAACTGAAAGAGAAAATTTTCAACCAAAAGATGTTTATTTTGCACCAAATAAAAAAAAATATCGAACAAATTAACATTAAAAAAGTATCTATCAGAAAAGGGGTAGGTTTAAATTAACATTGAAAAAAGTATCTTAGTTAAAAATTAGACTGCAAGAAAAAAAATTTGGGTCCGGATATCCGGATTTAACACATAAACAATTATTATTTGCTGTAATTCTAATGTTCTGAATAGCAGCACGTTGTCCAAACATACAGAAAAATTGATCTTTGCTTTGTGGACTTATTCACCAATTAAATTTATCAAAGCTTTTCATATATTTTACTGTTGACCACAGAAATTTGAGGTTCATAATAATGTTACATTTCACACAGTTATGAATCAAATCTCGATCAGCAAACATTTTGTAAACAAATGGTGAATTTAAATTTTAGTCAAATTAAACATTTCTTCAAGTCTGGTTTATAACCTTATTGTTTATCAACTACCCAAAACCTGGTTTTGGAAGCATGTAAAACCTGTATTCGGTATTAGAGAACTATTCCTGGGATACAGGTTTTCGGTTTTGGTATTACCAATAAAACTTTTGACTGCCTTTTTTTTCTATCAACGAAAAGCAAGCTTTTATCACTATTTACTATGGATTAATATCGCCTGAATTTATATGTACAGCATTGCTTATATCCAAATTTATAAAATTATGAACAACTACTTATTTTGTCAACATGATTTTTAGCGCAGGAAATCCCCCAAATTTGAAAAATCTTCCTATAAACGCACATTATCTCAAAACACTTCTTTGAGAACTTCCTTGTTTACCCGAGAGAGTAATAGAAAATCCATCGGCGTCATATATTTATGAACTTTATATTCAGCGTTTGCCGATCCCACACATAATGCAAAAATACACTAACAGAAACTGGATTAAAATTTGGAAAAATGTTTTTTCAGAATCAATTTCTTCTGAACATCAGATGTCATGGTATCTTTTAGTGAATGAAAAAATAATGTGCGTGGAGAAACAATTTCGCTTTGGCTCGGGTACATCGATGTTTTGTGAATTTTGTCCTCAAGTTATTGAGGACATTGAACATAAAATTTCGGTGTGTCCTCTAATACGGAATTGCTGGTGGTTGACTATCAGTAAAATCAAGATCATTAATCGAAGAAGTATACGTAATTTTGGATTTAATGAATTAAAGTTCCCTGAGCTGAGCACTTTGGTTAGATAAGAAAAAATAAAAGTAATACGCATTTGTTCACTGTACCTTACATATACATTGAACACAAACAGAGCTGACATTAACCTTGATGAATTAATTTTTAAATTAAACTGTGATTTGTGAAAGCAATCCCTACGTAGGTACTTAAGCTATTAAATGAGCTTCCCTAAAACATGAATGTAAAGGACCCAATCATAACATGAACAAACATGCTTGTAGAAAAGTAAAAAAATTGACTTAAACAAAATAAAGACTTGTTTAAATTTGGTTACGAATTGAGCTTTTTTCAAAATTTCTGTATTATTCACTTTTTTCCACATTTGAAATTTTATTTCAGTTTAAAAAATGGGTTTCAAAAGTTTTTTGCAGACTGAAAAGAACTGGCATAGCTTTTTTTTTTGTAAATCCGAATCTCAATCCGAAAATTCAAAACTTAACACATTGCAGACCTAATTTAATTATGAAATTTATAGAATTTGGTCCAGTGGATTCTGAGATATAAATGCCGACTGTTGATGTTTCCCGGCTAAGATTTCACCACGGTCGTTAATGTGTTAAGATGTTATAGAAGGGGGGGGGGGGGGGAGTAGTTTTTTAAGAAATTTCTTACAAGGAGAGGGAGGGGAAAGGGGTCTGGAAATACTTGGGTAATTAGTGAATGGCCCCTAAAGTTGATGAATAAATCATTTGACCATTAAAAAGCATTAGAAATGTCAGGAAATGCATAAGAAGATGTGTTCATAATTACCCCATAGGACGAAAACTATGGGGTAAATATGAACACTCATCTGTGAATAAGTGCGAATAATTTTTTCAAAATTTCTTCGAAATCCAGACAGAGCATCTTAAACTGGATGTAAAACAGGTGATAACAACATTCCAGCTGGATTTCCTATGATCAGATATTCAAAACATTTAGATAACACTGTCCGAAACGATTTCCGTTTCACGAGGTAATGGTTTTTTAAAACATCTTAAATGATATCATTATGATTTTAAAACAGATCGGAAACACCTTACAGCTATCAATAGGATGTTAAACTACCACTTTTGGAACTTTTTATGTTCATTCATCCCCCACAGCAGCACGTATGGCACTTGTTCGGAATTACCCCGTGTTCATAATTACCCCACTTGACCCTACATTTTTTGACATTTTGTTCAATATTGCCTCTGTAGATATAACTTTGAGAAGAATGTTGAAAAGTGTTTCCTGAGCAGATTTTTATGCGAAATAATACCTAATTTTGCTGACTTTGTCCGAATAAAGGTGGTACAATGCCAAAATTTGGATCAAACTTTTCGAATTAGATAAGGCCAAGTGTAGGTTTCACTGAAACCTTTATGATGCCTCGTTTAGTCAACGTTTTAAAACTAGTTTTGATAGCACTATGATGCCAAATTTTAGTATCAAATTAAACCAAAAGTGGCATCATTAAGCCCTCAAAACTCCTTTTTAAACGTCGACTAACCCTTTAATACATGACCTTTTTTTAAATGAGTATAGCAGTTATTGATGCAGTGGAATGATAAAATTTTCATTCGAATAACACAACTGAACAGATTCGTTATATACGATACAATACGACTTTGCAAATTTATTCCAAACCTTGTTTATTGGGTACAGAATTTACAAATCTGAAAAAATAATAGCAATTTTTTAAGAAGTACTTTTCCCAAAAATAAAATTCATCAATTTGATTTTTGCAAAGTTTCTGCATACTATGTTCGAAATCTCGCACACATACATTAAAAATTTCGTGATAAAAACACCATGAGCTAGTTCATTTCAATTCCTGAAATATTCTGTCAATACATCATTGAAAAATATCCTTGCGATTCCGAGATATTCAAATTTTGAACAAGGCGTCATTAAGGTTTCATTGGCATTCACTTGGCAATGGAGTATTCTAATATGGAAAGTGAGACCCAAATGTTGGCATTTTATCACCTTTATTCGAGCAAAGTGATACCACATTTACATGAAAGTCTGCTTGGGTATTGATTATTTTTTTCCAATATATATATTTGGTATCTCATTTTGATCTTAGCTTCAAATTAAAACAAAAATTAGGATACCTTAATGATACCTGTTTCTGTTCTAAGACTGTATTCTATATCAACTTTGACACGAAGCTGTGTTTGTTGTTTTATTTGCAAAGAAATGAAAGTCATTGCGCCTTGTTGATACCTAGGTTTGCTGTCATGGAAAAGCCTACACCTTTTGATCATTTTTCGTTTTATTTTGCTATCTAAAAACAAAATTTGATACCTTAATGATGCCTTGTCTCGCTTTTGCCTGAAAATCAACATAAAAAAATGCTATCATTTTGTTGTCGATACTTCATTAAAGAAGAAATTTGCTATCAATTGAGGCATCAATGTCTGCTTTAGTGCATTTTTGCGTTTCTTTTTAGTAAATTTATTGCTACAGATAAATCAGATTTTGATTCATGTTTGTTCATTTTACTAATTTTTTTCTGGTATTTTGGTAAATTAAAATTCTGAGTTAAATTTTAAGACAGAAATCAAAGCATTGCAAGGTGAAACCATCAAAGCTAGTGCGCTAGCTAACTCGTTTGTTTATTCAAGAATGGCATTAAACTTTTGATCTTGATTTCAAAAGAAGTTTCCACACAAACATTTTGCGAAGGTTTTCTGCAGAACTGTTTTGTCATTTAAATAATCCCAGAGTACATATGAATTATAATATAAATCAAGTAAATATATTTCTTTAAAAAAAGGTAGTTTGTCGAAAAAATCTTTAGTTTTTTTTATCGCCACATTAGGGCACATTTACCCGTATATTTGGATAAAATGCTGCTATTGAGCCTATTTTGATACCTGATACTAGAGCTACATTTTAAATTCTAAAATATTCAACCAAGCAAACTTTTGGTACTGGACGTTA
The DNA here is from genome assembly GCF_029784155.1 of Uranotaenia lowii. NCBI lineage: Eukaryota > Metazoa > Arthropoda > Insecta > Diptera > Culicidae > Uranotaenia > Uranotaenia lowii. Next base: position 24,924,404 of record NC_073693.1, read on the forward strand.
CCATGATATCTGTTTCAATTTTTATAAGCACACAATTTTAATACAAGAGTAAAAATATTTTCGTATAAAAAGAACTGGAAAGCTGATAACAAGAACCCAAAGACATAAAATCCTTACGATAGAAGCTGATTAAAAAAACCATTTATTTCGAGTGTGTGACATCAATTTTCAAGTTAATTCTGTTGTGAATCTAAAATTTCCGCTAAGATCTTTTGGAACTATTTTCACTCCGCAAAATAATTTAAACTCCAGCCAAGAATTATGAACTCCGTTTTTAAATCCAACTTCATTGAAAAAACGCTTTTCTATCTTATAAGGAATATAAGTAAAAAATTTGATTGTTAAAAAGATAATTTTCACATTAAAAATATTTACTGTATTTTTCGGTTTTATAAAGAGGCTTTGAAATTGTTTTAAAATGGCTTATCTGAAGCGAAAAAAAATCTTTTTTTTTTCATAAAATATTTAGCTTGTACGTTTAAAACATAGGAATGTTAAGCAAAACTATCTAAAAATATATATTAAGATATTGATTCACATTATTTCAAAAATTATTTAAAAGATAAATTTTATCGGAAATTGTTTAAACAGTTGTAAAAACTATCACGAATAATTATTTTCACCTCTCTGTTCATTTGGAAAACAATTTCCTTTCTCGGATTTGTCACTCGCTCTGTCTCGACACTAATCGGATAACCTTATCTTTCTCGGTTTCTTCTTCCTCTTCTCGCACGCAGACGGTTACATAATAGGCAACTACCTGCACGCCTCGGAGCAGGACATCCGGGATTTTTTCTGGACCGGATCCGGCGATGGCCCAGCACTTAATCCCTTCGACCGGTTTCCAATCAGTGAAGACGCAATCATTAAAACTGCCACGGTGGTCGCAACGGTTTACATCGATCGGAGCAATGGGGACGGGGAAGGAGCTGGCAGAGGGCAGGACGATTTGTGCATCTTCGATTGTCCTCCGGGAAGGGGAGGAGGTCCGACGGGGTCTCGGGGTCCACCAGGATTCGGAACCGGAGACCATTCGATTGACAATGTCACTCCGACGGATCGGCGCTACTGGCTGATGACGGTCGTCGGGGGAATGTTCGGTAAGAAGGATTATCCGGAACTGGAAGGCAAACTAGCCAAGCTCTACCGGGTGGCGTTCTCGAGGTAAGATTCAATTTTTTCTGCTCTTTCTTTTTTTTTCTTATCTAGAACGAAGCGGAGACACCAGTTGATTAGACAATCTTAATCCTTTATGGCGAAGAAACGTGGTTTCTTCGTGACGGAATAGTGAATTCGAAAGCTGGTGGTCCATTTACAAAGTTGATAGAATATCTAATTTATTTTCAAACACGTTTTCCGGCTTCATAGACTTAAGTCATTTTGCTTTTCAAACACTAAATAAAATCAGACTAACATAAGTTCTATTTTTTAGTTAATGTGTGTAAGTTTTAAGTTATTGATTCGAAATTTCTTTGATGTTCAATTTCAAACCTTCTCATTAACTTTTATTTTTCTAACTCTGACTGTATGCTCAAAAGGGTGTGTCGAATTGTCCTTTTTTCAATTTTAAAACTCATAGGCTTCCTTTTTTTGTATAAAAAAATGAGAGTTACCAGTAATTCAGAGTAACAATATACCATCATTTTTGCAATAGATAAAGATCATTGGATTTTTGTCAATTTTTTCTTGAAACTTCGCTGTGAAACGAAATACTATTTAGTGATTGTCAAGCCCACAAGTTCTCATCACAATCGATTACCACTAAATATTCCTTTATCGAATGCATTGGATTGGGGTTTTTAGATAGAAAAAATCAGAATTAATTTTATTCGAAGTTGGAATGCAAATTTGTTGAAATAATTCTGAGATATAGATAGGGGAAAAACAGAGGAAAAAACCTATGGGAGTAAAAAGTGCAGCGGTCTAATGTCCACTGTTGTGGGAGTATTGATAACGGACTCTAGTTTTGATTTTGATGAGTTTGGAGGGCCCAGGAAGACAGTAAGATCACATCAAACTATCAATTTAAAACCTTAAAATAACTCACTGAATCACATTAACATCAATCCCAAATTTATTTTAACAGTAACTTTAACTATTCGTAAGGATAGAATTTTGTATCATTAAAAATGTTCAATTTTCGATTTTTAAATATCAAAATTTTCCTCTGTCAATGTTTCAAATTTATTCTTTTTTGTTAAACTTCAACAGAAAAGGATCTTATAATAGAAGTTTAACCAAATTTCAAAACCTTAGTATTGGCAATCATTTTTTTCCATCAATAATGAAAAACTTTATAAATTTACATAAGGGTAACAATCATCTATATTTTGATTAGATTCAATTTGGTGCACCAAATTCAAAAATTACATGTATGTTCACCTCTATTTTTTCTTCGAACGGATAATCGAATCCGACCGTTAATCAATTTATAAAATTTTACTCTGACTATATCTTTCGTTCACATTTTCTTCAAATAATTGATTAAATTTAAACAATTTTCTTACAAAATTTGGCTGTGACCTGAAATACAGCAATTCTAGGAAAATCGGACATTTTGGACTTCTATTATTCAAACTGCAATATCTTAGATATCACGCCACTTTTGAAATTTTTATATGATCTCTCAAACATAAAACTAAAATTTGCAGAAGTTCTATCCGTTGCAGCAAGGATTATGCCCGTACTTAGGCTAAAAAGCTCGATAACTCTTCATTTTTTATTTGTATTCTAACAAAGCCAACCACATAATTTTTCTATTAAAAAAAATAAGATTACGATAGTTAACGATATAAGCATATAAAACAGGTTTCAAAAATAAGATCTTAACACTCGTCAAAAGTGTTTCCTGATTATATCCTTTTTCCCCACTTCTCCACCAAAATGGTAGGATGCAATGACTTAAAGTAGATGTGAGTAGTCAATCAAGCTAAGCTAAGCTTAATTTAAAACCTGTGAAATGTTATGTGCTGCAGGCTACAATTGATCCTAGGCCTAGTACAAGGTCCCATGCCAAAATTGTTTTTCATCGTTAACTTTGGTCTCCTTCAGCCAACTTCTTTTGAATACAGTTTGATCTAAATCTTAAACTATGACAAATATTTCATGTGAAAACCGCTTTTCGATAAGACTTAATATTAAAAATTTGTTAAGCTTCAAAAATGGGTTAGCATGTTTAAGGATGGTAATAATAAGGACGTCGTCAAATAATGATCAATTTCAACCACTGATTTCCTTTTCCTATTTTCTTACTTCTTCTTTTCTAATTTATCCTTCAGGGGAAATTAACCATTTAAATCCACATTTTTCAACTAAAGGAAACACACAAGCTAAGTTTTATGATCATAAACATCTTTTGTCCAACGAAAAACCTTTTCGTTGAGAAATATTTTTCGTGCAATTTTTTTTGAAAAATTTCTAAACACAAGGGCTAAAGGAACTTGACTTCCAGAACTTTTTCGGTTGTAGTTTTTACACGCTTCAAACATTTTTTTTCCCTAAATTTTAAAACATATTGAAACTGACTTATAGCTATATTTGTATATAACTTTGGTTAAAATTGTACCACATGAAACTGAGGTATTTCAACTTATATGAAAAGTAAATATGTATTCAACATATTATTCTTATTGTTCTCGTTGTTTCTCAACGTTGTCCTTTGAAGAGGTTTTTTAAAAAAAAAATATCCAGAGCTCTCAGAGGTTGTAACTCTGAAAACTGACGTTCAGCGAAAAGCATATGATTCAAGAGTTTCTTTTTAAACGAAGAAAAATTTAAATGCTTACTAGGGAATAACTTCACTTTTCAACCTGAGTATTTTTAGTTTTTTTTTAATACAATTAATAAATAAAATCGAAACCAAATAGAACACTTTGTATAAATGGATAAATAATGAATCGATGTTTACCTTCATTCTCGATTTCAAAAATACAGATTCGGCTATGAGAACTTTAAAACCGTGGGAAAACTTTAAATGGACTAATTTTTCGAAAAATTATAGCTCCCGAAATCCTTGTTCGATGAGTTTAAAATTTTTAAGCTTTTTGAAGTTAGGTCTGAGAATTACAACCATTCTGGATTGATTTTTTGAAAAAAGTGATCCTACTTTTGGTAGGAGAAATGAATCATAAACCCCGCCTTAAGGCGCTCAAATATGTACAATCGTTTCATTTTATATGAGTCGAAATGTCTAAGTTCTTTGTGGACAATTTTAACAAAAAAAAAAAATATATAAAAATGTAGCTATTAAAGTGTTTGACGTGTGTTAAACTACAACCGAAAGAAGTACTGGAAGTCAAGTTCCTTAGCCCCAGTGGTTATGCAATTTAAAAAAAAATGCCAGAAAAAAATTTTCAGCGAAAAAGTTTTTCGTTGGACGAAAATTGTTTTGATCATAAAACTAATCTTCTGTGATTCATTCAGTGAAAAAATTGTGTTTACACCAAGGATAAGCTATCCCTGGCCCGCGGGCCACATGGGGTCCTCGAGGCATGTTAATGCAGCCCGCGAAGCTTTTCTCAATTTGAAATTCTACGATAGATTGTTAATCATAAAAAAATATTGGTCCATACCAACCAAAAAAAGCTATGTCAGTAACTTGGTCAAATATGCATTTCTCTTGTGTGTAGATGCATTTGCCCCACAATTACTCAGGTTGTTAACTTATTCTAGCATTTTAAGCATTTATTTCCTTCCTTTAAAGATATACATGTAATTTTATTTATTGGCAAAAAATAATATCCGAGTTTTTTCTGGTCAGATTAAATGTTTCCTTAAATATTTAACGACCACTTAGAAATTCAAATCCATCAAAGCGGGTTGGGAGAGCGAACAAAACATCGTAAGGCTATAGATTATCACAGTAAATATTTAACACGCTTGTACCGCTCACAAGTGATTTTAATCTGTTTTCAAATTATAAAAAATCAAACGCATCAATTTCTAAAATTTAAATCACACCAAATCAACAGAAAAAAGAGAGAAAAATTTTTATATGGAAAAGGTGTAAATTTTTACAAAATAATTATTGAAATATATATGGATTAATTGTAAAAAAAAAATCCGAAAATTCAGGGAAAAATCATGCTCAACTTCGATAAGTTGAGTCACTCTATTTTAAAATTAGCAAGTAGTCATAGGTTTTACTTTACTCATCTACAGAAAGCCTATCTCAGAGATAACAGAATTTAAGAAAACCCATGAAATCTGTTAAAAGATTCTAGAATCAAGAATGTTTACTGTAACTTTGACAAAGCTTTTTTAAAAACAAGTTTTGAATTTATAAATTTCGCTGTGATTTCGCAAACCTTGCTCAAAATATTACATTGAATGCAATGATCTTATACGGAACTTCAATTTAAAAAAAAAAACATTTTTTTATCGTTTGAAGAAAAAAAGGGCTTTCGAGGACAAAATTGAAATTATGAAAAAAAAAAAACTTAAAAAAAAAAGTAGATATAAAAGGATTTTCTGTTTATAATTTCAATAACGATCCTACGTGTTTCATCGCTCAGACAGTGATTTCTTAAAAACATAATTTTCTCACTTTTAGTTATCGCTGTAATTTAGCCCCATAAAACTTTTTAATTGAAGTGATGACAAATAGAACCATAAGTTCGAACAAAAAAAATTGTTTTCTTAGAAAACGATTCAAACTTTCAAACGAAGTTCAGAAAGAGCTTTTAAAAAAAATTGTTTTTAATAATAACAGGAAAAAGGTATGTTTTTGTTTAGAAGTTCATGTATGTTTCAGCTATGTTTTTGTTTCGCAAGAAAGTTCAAATCGATTGAAAAATTTAAATGATTTCAAAATAATCAGGATTTAGTGAAGTACCGTAAAACGGGGAAATTTTGATCACCGGGGTAAATTTGACCATCAATAAACTTTTCCACATTATCATCAATAACTCAGTCTATAGTTTGAATTTTTGAAAACTGTTTTCTACGATTGAAAGCCTATTAATTGAGTATCAAATAGGCAAAATTGTGTTGTTTGTATTTGAATTTTTTTATGTTAGTAAAAATTCAATTTCAAAATCTTAAAATATCGTTTTTTCCTAGGCTCGCAAACAAACAGCTCTACTGATTATACTAATAAGCATTTAGAAGCAAATGGGTTGCTGAATGTTAAAGAACAACTTTTTTTTTATTTGTATATGAACAGTTATAGTGCTATTTTTATAGTCATTTAATAATAAATTTTTGATATTTTAAAAATAAGGAGGATATTTTCCAAGAGTAAGCCCGTATTGGACGAATAAAAATTATTATTTTTGAATTAAAACATTAAAAATAAGGTTAAATTGATAAACTAGCATATGTAAATATTATGATGGTGCTTTGTACCCTTTATGATTAAAAAAACTCTTTAAAACCGTCAAAATAGAGACTGATCAATATCACCCCAAGGCATCAAATTCTGAACAGAGATGAAAACGATTTTTAAATCAAATTGAAAGTAGTCTATTAAGTTTCTTCATTTATGTTTTAAGTTCATAGGAGTCCAGTGATGGTTTTAAAAATATAAAAAATGCCACATTCCCCTTAACGGAAAAAATAATCGAGAAGTATTCAAAAAAGTGATCAATATTACCCCGGATTACGGTACCTATTTCTACCTTGTATTCACCTTGTATTTAAAAAAACGGTGTTCGATTGATGTTTCGTTTTCTTAAGAAAATTGTCGCTAAAAAAATGACGTAAAGCTCTGCTAACTAATTATTGATATTATTTTGAGTGCGGACCGCCGTAAAGGGTTTGCATGCTTCAAAAGGTTGCTCATCCCTGTCCTAAACAATCATGTAAATATAATCAACAATTCAATATTTATCTGAATATTTTGCATTTGTTCGCAACAAAAATAGTTTGAATTGGTCATTATTTGACATAAATGGTATGCATTTCAAAAGGAGTGTTCCGGTCGGGGCGAGTGAACATTTTGACGTAAACAGTGATGAAAACCATGCTAAAAAATGTTGGCCCATTTTTGAAGCTTAATGACATTTTTATCTTAATTCTTATCGAAAAGCGGTCTTTTGATGAATTTTTTTTCATCAAAATAAGCTTTAAGAAAAACCGCATTCAAAAGAAATCGGTTTTAAGGGACAAAATGAAAACTTAATTTTCCTGTTCCTCCCGGACAAAATCACAGATGAACAGAGGTACAAGCTAAGCCTAGAAACCTGTGTTAAGTCCCAATTACCGTTTTGAATCAAATTTATGTTTTTTATTTAGCCACTAAATGTTTCCAAGGAAACCGAAGAGAACTGTCAAAAGGAAGTGCAATGTAAGCAAAACAAAATAACAAACAATTAGTCAATTTTGAAGGGGTCGAATTACTATTTGCGAGTTTCGAGCAAATCGATGTTTAAGTTTCTTAAACATTTATGATTTGGATAATTAATTTTTTTTGCCTAATCCTGTTTTCCTAATTTATTCAAACTTGAACTTAATAGTAACAAATATGATACGTAAAAATGTCCGCTGAGAGAAGCTTAGAATCGGTATTGCTGCATGAGACTGTTAATTTTAAGATCAACTGAATCAAATAACTGGTTCAGTAAAAATGATGAAGGTAACATGAACCAGATAAATTTACCGCCACAACAAGTTGAAGCTTTCCATTCTTTTGGAAATGAGGTACCTCAATAGCTGATTCGACTTCTTTGATTGATGTTTAAATGATGGCATTTGAAATTTTAAACGGGTTTCTAAAATTTAAATATCTAAGCTTCTACATCTGTTTGTTGTTAAGGCAGTCTCTGAAGTGAAAAAAATTGACGATGCTATCTTTTTCAGCTTAAAGTTATTCTTACCTATATAAAATAATTCATCTAATTGAAATATTTAAGTTTATTTCGAAAAATTTTTACTTTTGAAATATCTATCTAGAAACTGTGCCTTCTATTGTGCCGTTGAAAAGTTACAAATCAAGTGATAGATGGCACTGTTTTTCGTCAATTTTAAACGGCTTCTTTAAATGAGAGCATTTTAAATTTTAAACAAGTTTCTGAGAATTTTTTGATCGAGCTTGTACATCTGTCCATCTGTGACAACATGTCTTAAAGTGTTCCATACAAACTTCAGGCTCGTTGAGCGAACCCTTCACGTAGTCCAATCTGGCCCAAATTTGGCATGGTACATAGGATCATTCTAGCCTGCAGTTAATTACTTTTTTCAAAAGTCGGGTCATTTAAGGCCCCCTTATGAATTTAATTACTCTGTCCTGGTTCAACCAGTCAAAATTAAGCATGAATTTAAACATTAAAAAAAACAAATTATTTTAAGACGGAGGTGAAAACACATTTATATTTTATCACCAATCTCAATAACCGATGGACGGTACTGATCAATCAAAAACTTATTTTTAATCTTTTTTTTATCTCGAAAATTGTAACTCACAGTTCGCGCAGACTTCGAAACAAAGATATAATTTGAAACATCCTAATGCTCAATCACAGTCGAAAGTATGTTCAGCATAAAAAATCTCAATTTCCTACACCTTATTTTAATTTTCTAGACAACAAGCGCTTCATCTGGGCATTAACAACAACACGCTGCACCTCCAATCTCCGGCAGCCCGAGCTGAGATTCTAGGCCGTTTGGAGCGAGTCAAAAGACGCACCCAGCCAGATGGTCAAGAAGACTTCCAACGGCATCATCGTAGAAAATCCCAGTGGCCGGAAGTGAGCAGGCGAGGGGACATTCTGATGGCATCGAGTACTCGAGGCAGGAACGTGCTGGTCAATGAAAAGGTCTTCATGTATGAGCGTTATCGGCGGAGGCGAAGGAAAAAGATTCACAAACGGGATGTCGACGGTGACGGAGGGTCTGGAGATGTTCCGGACTATGATTTACCGGAGCAACAGGAGAACAGCCACTGGAATCAATCCCATCAGCAGATGGCCACCAAGAATGATTCTCAGACTGGAGACTCAGAGAAAGAAGTACGGTTGCAGCAACTACAAAGGTAACTTCTAATTTTTTGTTTTATTTCTAGTTTTTGATTTTTATTAATTTATAAAATGTATTTTCTCGGAGGGTGTCCCTAAACCGAGGCAATTGCCCCTCATTCGGTCCCAACAGCGTCCAAATAACGAGTGATTAGCGTATTTTATTCTTGATTGAAGCTATTGATGCCAATTTTTTTAAATAATAAATATCAATTACCTAAAACATTTTTTAGTTCTGAAGAAATTGAAAAGAGAGTATTTATTTTTTTGAATAAGGCACAGCATATAACGAACTCATTTTTATTGTTATTTGATCAGCTGAAGTGCATCCACTCAACCGACAATGATGAAACTTCCATTCTTTAAACCACCATTCAAACATGCCAAGCCATCGCTGTTTTTGGTTTTATCCAACCGTGCCGTCATGTGCATTGTGCAGCAGAAAGCCTTTGAGCCAAAACATTCAGCAGCCGGCATGGCGTGTGATGAATTCAATCTCTCAATTCATTCGATTGTCATGTCATGTCCTTCTCGACTTTGCAGCAGCCAAAACAGAAGTAGCAGCACATCGGATTCAGCGGCCATTCAGGAGGACCCGAACCCGGATGATGGCGGCAGCAGCAGGACGAGACCACTTACGCGTAATTATGACAAGGACGCTTACTCGAGGACGCCAACGACGAGCACGACGGAACGCCAAGTGCGGATTCTGATACACAACACCACCCACTTGAGGGAGAGCGATCTGGATGAGGATGGCGGAGGAGGAATCGGGATGGATGGGGGCGACTCGAACAGATCAAAGTAAGTTGCTATCAAGGCGGCGGTGGTAGTTTTTCTGGGAATCTGTTTCAGGCCAATTCTTTCATCAGGATCATAATGTGATCCAAGTTTCATGGAACATGTGAGACTATTTCACTATCAGAGTACAATTGACTTACTAACCGGAACATTTTTCACATGAAGGTTTTTCTGAGAGTTTAGATGACATTTTCATTTTACTTTTCAAGAGGTTCTGAAAAATTATAGGATTTCTAAAGGCTAAGAATATTTTCAAATCTACATTGCCATGGATGAAATTGCGTGTAGATCGATTACTTGTTCATAAAAAAAAATCAAAGTATCTTTCTTTTTGAAATCTAATATGTATAAAAGATGGAAAAAATACTCAGTGAACATTCCAGTCGACCTAGTCCAAAATATCCACTTTCTTCACCGCAGAACATCAGTTTGCTTTGAACTGTTTTTCCCTGCTAACCTTTTTTTTTTGGATATTCTTGCTTAACTATTGCCCAATATTTTTCAGTTGGGCAAAGTTCTGGTGTATTAAAAGCGTCCTTAATCTTGAACACCACCTGAATGTTGTTGGCAGCATACCACTCCATGGCCATTTTTATCATAACGGCAGAATGCCAAATCCGGTCAAAACAGATACACAAATCATGTTTCTTCAGGAAAGACAGCAAACGCTTCTAAAGACACGTAATTTCACGTAATTTTCTTGGTTGACGGTCTCGGTTGTAGCGAGAATGACGCTTTTCAAGCCACAGGTACAGATAGCTTGACAAACGATATATTTCTCGTTAAACATTGATGGTGTAATATACTTGAAAATGATTGCCACCTTTCCCCCTTTCAGTTGCTGTAATATGTTTGTCTAGGAAGCTTTCTGAAGTCTGCCTTGCCACGAAATGCAACTTGGTCAAAAATATCGTATACAGCATCCGAGATCTTGTTTTTGTCTTAAGGTTTTGTTTATCGATGCGTTTTTTAGTCACTACCTTCTTATAAATCGATAGTCCGTATCATCTTTTAGTTTCAGGCACGATTGTAGACGATCTTCCCAGTTATTGGCAAAATCTCGAACGAAGAGGCAGGGGTTGCGCTTGCCACTCTCCTGTAGGTCATTGTGAATCTCGGTTTTCGATTTCTCCTCAGATCCAGGTTTCCTTGTTGTTGACAAACGTTTCTACTTTTTGCCTTTCTTACAGAAGGTATAGCTATTGGTCGATTTGTCAAATCATTAATTATGGGTCTTAGACCTACTTCTATAGGTAGGGTGATTTGCAAATCGTTGTCCCCTAACCCATTGTTGCACAACATGACTTAAATTGCCAATATTTCAGCTGTTTTTCAACTTTTCCTCAAAAATAATACTGAATCATGTAATTCGGAATGTTTTCAGATGATATTAGGCTTTTGTGATATTTTCTGCTGGTAAGTGTGTATCTTACGCCAGTTTTAATTTTTCTTGTTTTTTTCGTGCGGTTTTTGTGCTAATTGTTAACAAAAACCTTAACATTCCTTCTACGGAAAATAAGGTTTTAGGCCAGAACAAAACATTTTTCTTATCAGTTCTCTATACGAAACGTTTGTTGGACAATTTTAACACCATTATTTAAAAAAAAAAATGATCCATTCTTAATCAGAAAATATGTTGGATCGTGCAACAATTGGTCCGCTCAATCTCCTCCTGCCCTATTGTTGTACATAATTCCGCTGCAAAATTTGTTTGGAAATTTCAAATTTATAAATTCGTATACCTCTAGTAACTTTGTTTAATTGTTTTTACAGCTAAAAATAGTAATAAAAATTTTGGAAACGATTGATTAAGTCCTGAATTCTAACAACGTGGTTTGAATTAGTAAAGAGGCTTGTACGGAAAAATAAAAATTTTCATTCAAAAACCTTCAGAAGCGTACTGAAAGTTCAAAAAACATAATTATCTAGTCCCTGAAATTTCATCTAACACAGTTGGATTCATTTCTCTACAAAAAAAGTTTCACTGACTGAATGTTTGAGTCATGACCCATCTCTGGGTCGCAGTTTAAAAAATAATTTTGTATTTTTAAAATATTTCTTGGTTCTTGCAATACATTGCATGTGAACTAAAACTAAACCTAACTTGTGCCCCAGAAATGATATTCGTTATCATACAAAAAATTCAAAATAGGTAAATATTTTTTTTAATTTTAGTGTTTTGACAGCTAACTTGAAAATAAGAATCGCATTATACTGCTTTGATTGATGATTTAAAACTTTCGCAAAAACGGGTCATGAAATTATTGAAAGCTTCAGAAAGCAAATCCTGCAATTTTACAATACTTTTCAATGGACTACGATTTTTTATTTCGAAATGGTTATAACTTTTTTCATGAAATACTTTGCTTCTTCTCGTGCTGGCAAACAATTAATCTTAAGAATGGGCAACATCAATAATTTAAAACAAAATTCATTTCAAACTAATTTGAATTTCTTCTATATGCCTTCTTGCATACAAATTGTTATACAAAATTGAATACGTTCATTGACTACATGCAACTAAAACAACTCGAATTGTCTATTGATATGACATGTTTTTTTTCTGAATAAGTGGATATTAACGTTTAACTAGTAATTTTAGTAAATTCTGGGCTTAAATTATTTTTTTTCCACTCAGAATTTTCACATTTTTTGCACTCAATGTTGATTTTTAATAATTAATTCAATATTTCAAAGACACTTTATATTTCCATAAGTTTATTTTTCTACCGTCAAATCTTAAAAATTAATTTTTGAAATTATTAAACTCGTTGAAAAAACTTATGTATATATGAAAGTCGGGCAATTTGCATAGTCTGAAAAGTGTCGAAGTCAACTCAACTGCATTAGTTTTGAGAGACTACTTTTTTATCAGATTTATTTTGAAATCCTTTATTCCGAGCATTTACTCAACATTTTATGCAAAGAATCTGAAAGCTGTTCTGAAAAAATCTGTTTCTCTTATTTCGTGACATCAAATCTAAAAGAATTTTATTCCATGTCAACAACGATCCCCTTGATATTGTTATTAATATTGTCAGAATATTGTACAGGAGGAAAACTACGACCCTTAATCCCAAAAACTAGAAGTCGTTAAAAGTTAAGCATTAAATACCTTTCAGTTCATTTTATGGGATTTTAAAGACATAAAATTTTATGTTGGTAGGACATATAAAGAAAAAGTCTCAACACTAGGCAAATTAAGTAAAATAATTAAATAAAATTAAGAGTAAATTAAGAGGTGGATTTGAGTTTCTGAGAAAACTTCATGTGTGATAAATGCTATTCCAGACACTCAAACCGGCGGCTTTGTGTTTTTTGTTTTTGGGCCGAATTGGAATTGGAAAGTGCATTGGACGGTTTATATGGAAACCCCCCCCCCCCCCTCTCCCCCTCATAAGAAGCCGTCTAAAAATAAGATTGCATTTGAACTAGAAGTTCTCATAATAAGCTTCCGTAACAAATATCAGCCTATTCGACCTCATGGTGACTGTTTTTAAAAATGTGCAACCATTGGAAAAAAATCGGACAACATTATGCACGACGCAAAATTTGCCTGTGCAACTATTGGGCAAAGACAAGCTGTTTTAAATGATTTTTTAAATTTTTATGTCAATTTTTTTAAACACTTGAACCTTTGGATCTTGTTGACCAATCCTGTATGAGCGCATCGACAAAAAAAATCGAGTGAATTTTGTTGAAATGACTAAAATACAGCATAAACACCAAAATCATGTGCTTAGCTGTGCAACGATTGGCAAATCACCCTAACTATCGACAAGTTCTGACGGTGTCTGGGTATTTAAGTGCATTGGTGTGAATTTTTATACCCTTTTTCAAGTTTTTGCAAAACTGGTTTGCCCAATCAAAATGATTTTTAACTTAAAAAAATTTTTTTTTCCTTCAATCTATAAGAAAAAGAATAAAAATACAAAATATGTTTGTTTTTTAAATATTTGTTGCGTTACTGAATAAAAAGGTTTTATAATATTTATTTATTTATTTATTTATTTATTTATTTATTTATTTATTTATTCATTTTTTATTCCATTGAACTAAAAGTCTAAATGGATGAGATGGGAAAAGCACTAGGCATAAAAACCTATCAATGCATGGCAAGAACAATATATTTGCATTCCAATAGTTTGTCAGGAATTAAAAATCGAAATTAAAATACAGAGATTATTAAAAACTAATACTTTTATCTAACATCATATACAGAATACAAATTAAATTCATCGTTACTTTGAAGTTCGTAAGCGGTTCAACAATTGTCAAGACTAGGGCATCAGATTTTTTTTTATTTATTTGATCATTGGGATTTTAACATCTATAGGGTCATTCATCCCTCTAGGGCATCAGATGATAGATGCCGATTCAAGGTGCGAGCGAACTAATGCACAGTACTAAGTCCGTAGGCAGCGTAGGTTCGCCAATTCTCTGGTCGTTCGCAGTATAAAACCTAAATTGCGGTTCGCCTTGGCAATGACATGATTTCGATGATATTCAAACGTCATTTTTCTACACCTAAATCTTTAACCACGGAAACTCGTTCAAGCGTGGAATTCTTCAAAGTGTAATTCCAAACCAACAGACTCTGATTCCGCGTAAGATTTTGCATTTCAACTCACTGACCTTCAGCATACAGCATTCGGCAGCCCGACGGGAGGGCGTATGTAACGTCATTGTAAAAGATACAGAACAAGAGAAGTCCAATATTGCTACCTTGAGGTACTCCGGAGCTATTCTGGAATACAAAAGACTCAGCATTTTCCAGTCGCACAGTATGAAAACGATTCGTGAGAAATGATTCGATCCAAATCAAGAGTCCGTCTCTAAGCCCAAGCTGTTATAATTTCGCTAGGAGTAGACGGTGGTCAATATAGATCGAAGGCAGCTTATATATAAAGTCAGTATATAAATACTGTGTCGACTTGACCTCCTTTGTTCATTGGACGGATGCAAAATGAAGCAAACTCCAGTAAATTTGTGTTTGTCGAAAGTCCATGGTAAAAGCCATGTTGATCGAAAGAAATGTACGACTTAGCAGCGGTGAAAAGTCTCTGTGACATCAAAATTTCCAATACCTTTGAACAGGAACAAAGGAAAGTGATTCCTTTGTAAATCAGTATGTCGTGCTTGTTACCTTTCTTGTAAACTGGAAACATATACGACCTTTTCCATGCACTTGGAAATTTATAAGTGTCAATAGACAGGTTGAAGATTGTCAAGAAAGGCTTCCACAGGGCATCAAGGCATTTTTTCAGAACGTTGGATGGAATTCCATCGGGACCAACAGAAGTTGATGATTTTAGCTTTGATATAGCAGCTTTAATGTCGTCCTCCGAGAAGTCAATTCAATAGAACATACTGTTGGGAACGTTCTGAAGGGCTTCAACGATGGCAGGTGACGAAGCGTGCGATGTACTGAATACGCTGGCAAAATGTTCGGCAAAAAAGTTGCAAGTCTGCTCTAAGTTGGACGATTCATGCTCGCCCAAAAACATCTCCGATGGAAACAAATATGCAGCAATATTTCGGATATTTGCGTAAAATTGACTTTATGAAAATTTAGTGAGCATGTACCAGCTGTGCTTTCAAACGGAGTGAAACCAGGGTAAGTCAGAGTGACGAGTAGGGGTGGATGATGATGATCCGCTTCAATAAGCGGTTCCGTTGCGGTTGAAACAATGCAACTATCTCCATCTAGCTCGTTTACGAAATCTAAGTCGAGTGTGCGACCACAAGAGTTGGTGACCATATTCATCTGTAGGTTTCCCAGAAGATCCATCGCATCTAAGAGAGCCGAAGAACAGGTGCTAAATGCCGAAGTTGCCGGATCAGGGTATGCAATATTTGCAGGGATTTTTAACCAGTTCAGAAGCGGCTGATAATAATCACCAAGCAAGATGTGTCGATCGTTGGGACGTAAACAATCAGCTACAGCGGCCGCTCAGTTGAGATGAGCAACAAACGACGGATTGACAGCATCATCAGGACTGATATAAACAACGCCTATGCACATATTCAACGCTTATTAAAAAATTATCATAACATGATCACTCCGAAAAACGTGTCCATTTGGCTTGCTAGCAATATCCAGCAATAACTAATCAAGATGATCAAAAATATGACGTCATATTTTTCATGACGTCATAGGCAAGATAGGCGGTAGGCGCGCTTGCATTAGCCTCGAAAAAAAAATGACGAACATGACAATAAGGGCTAAAATTACAAAATCGACATTAATGTCAAAATCGACAAAATTGTCAAGATTTTAAATTCGACAAATTTTATCATGACGGTCAAAGTTTGACCATTGTTTGTATACCAGTTTAGTTTACAGCCGAACGAGGGTCAAAAATTAGAGCTGAGGCCCCTCTTCATAAAATTCAGTATGTGAATTGCACCAAACGGGTATAACCCTGAAATTAATTAAGTCAATCATAGGAGCTTCGTTCTTACATCGTATGCTAGGATAGCGATTATGATATAAATAGGGGAAAGGTTTCCTAAATGGGCCTATCGGGTTAAATGACCCTACGGCTGTTTGATGAAATGGCTGACTCGACAGCATATCTGACCAATGCATTTTGAGGGTGATACGCTTAGAACATAAGGCAAGAAAGAATTTTATGAATTTACAAACTCAAAAAAATTTAAAAAATCATACAAGGTTTTGATACATTTTGATGTAATATTTCGACTTTTAAAAATTATACGTAAAGAAGCTTAAAACAAAAACTAGAATGGTTTTTGTTTCTTATTCAAATGAACTTAAGAATTTAAACATATGTAAGCTTTTGTGGAGGTTTAATAATGATTATATAGTGGAATAATAGAGTGTTTTTGTATGCCCCCATCATGTTTGTAAAATGCCTCCATCCTAAAATAACAGGTTAAATAGGATAAATAAATGATTTTTATCATTGAACCTTAAAATCTAAGCTCTGAATAACATCTTAAAAGAGAATTGAAGATCTAAAAATAGATTTGATAAAGTTTGTCTCATGGATGAACTGCCTCCATAGTATGGCAACCCTAACTTTTGTTTTATTCCATAAAGTTATAATATACATAGATTTTTATAAAACTTCAGCTTTGTCGTACGGAAATTATTACTTTCTAGCAGTTTCAATGAAATTAAACGGAAATCTTGCCCAAAAAACAGAAATTTTGTTCAAAACATAAATAGGCGCATTTAGCCCGCACGGTTTGAGGTTCGGCATTTTAGACAACACTTACAATAAAATCGTTTTCTCGGAAACAGAAGAAAATTTTAAGATAAAAATTTCTCCATTGTTAAGAAAACAGATGCCTGCACACGTGTATATAGTTTTTGTACACATATTCGATGTGATATTCGATAAAATCAGTGTTCTGCTTAATAGGCGCATATAGCCCGCTCCTCCCCACTGCACAAATCGCTATACTCGCAAGCACAAATTTCTCAGAGAGGGGGAAAACGACATATGGAACGCTACGATGTACACTATCCCAACTTCTCCCACGCCGTTCGTGCTCAAGAAGGAATATGTTTAGTGATGCCACATTAAAATCGGAATTTTTAAGCCCGAAAAAATCGGTATTCGGTATGAATATTCCAAAAATCGGTATAGATTACAATTTTGTTTTTTCAATGCTTTGTAAACCAAATTTATTGAAAGAATACTGCTATTTTCATGGTATCGCGATGATGTTTTACACCATACATTCTGTTGAGAGACAGTTTTATACTGTATTCTACACAGGGAAACTGCATTTTTGGTGCCTAGATGTTCTTGTTTCAGAGATACATAGTTATGACAAAATCAAATTCTACAATTTTTAGAAATTGGAAAAGATAAAATTACAACTTTTTCGGACATCATTCAAAAAGGCATTGAGTTTTTGATATTTAAGATTTGAACTCATTGAACAACTTTGTTGAAGACTGCGAACGATTTAACTTATGATTTTTAAAATATCAACCTATCTATATCAAAATTTCAATTGAATTTGAAATTTCTCTATAATTTTGTCCAAATTCCTGTGTTTTGCATATTAAGAAAAAAAATTACGAAAAGAAACTTCAATATATTTTTTTCCAAAAATCAAAATTACTCCAATTAGCCGATAAGAAATTCAACCTTTCTTTTTATCATCTTTTTAACATTTTAAGTCAGATCGCGTGGGGTGCGTCGGTCGATTTTTGTTGAATTGAAAAAGATGGAAAATTTAACAAATTGACAAAAATGTCAAAATTTTCAAAATTGACAAAATCAACATAACGGCAAAACTGAAATTTTAGGAAATATTTACAAAATTGACCAAAATATCAAATAAGTTGAAACGACCAAAATTAGTAATAATACAAAAGTGATAAAAATTACAAAAAATGACAAAATGACAATAAACACAAATTACAAAAATTAAAAAATGTAAAAAAAGATCATAATTAACTAAATTGACTAATTTTGCTTAACTCTTTAAGAACTGCGAAGAAATCTATGACGAGAGATAGCGAAATTTGGCAATCTTAATATATTTCGGAAACCATATTAACAAATTTTACAAATTTAGTAATTAAGAGTTATTGAATGCATTGTGTTCAGTTTAGTCGAATACAGTTTCATTATTTAACTTAAAACATTTGTGTTTTGCTTTTAGGTGTTCTAAACTCGCGGCGAGCGAAAAAACGAGATATCTCGTATTTGGTGCGCTATATGTTTATTGACAAGTTTAACGTATTTTGACAGAATTGACGTATTTTAACTAAACTAACTAAATTATAAAATTTTACAAGATTGATAAAGTCGACAGAATTGACAAAGTAGATAAATTTGACAAACTTTACAAAAATGATATATTTGACTTTTTTCATAAATGACATATTGACAAAATTGACAAAAAGGCATAAGTTATCAAAAAATTATCAAATTTGTTACAAATTAGAAAATGGACAAATTGAAACAATGGAAAAAACTGACAAAATTCAGAGAAATGACCAAATTCACTAAATTGACATCGGACTAAATTTAAAAAAAATTGAAAATGAGATAAATTTACAAAATTTTCATAAATGACAATTTCGAAAATCTGGACCAAATTGACGAAATTTACAACAGCGACAAAAAAAAACATAAATGACAAAATATAACAAAACTGAAAACATTTGCAACATTGACAAATTAGTCATATTAACACAAAATTTTCAAAATAGAAGCGATTGACAAAATCGACCAAATTTATTATTATTATTATTATGTTTTTATTTATGTAACGTAAGATTACAATATCTTTTAAATTGTTACACTGTGGTTGTCTTCTTGATGTAAATTACTTAAAAACTAATCGTTCCTTATTTGCTTCTAACTCTATCTATGTCGTTTTACTCCATGTATTCCTCTAGTGACCCTCTCTTTAACTCTGATCTCTTATTAAGAAGTTTTAAATTAGTTGGAAGGTTGTTCCAATTAACAATACCTCGAACGAAATATGATCTTCTATAATATGAAGAACTATGTGATGGAATTAGGATATTTCTAGTGCGTGAATTTCTAAGCGGAATGAACAAGGATTTCAGATAGTCTGGCTTTCCAGTATTGAGAATTCTATGCATTACCATACATGATCGGTACTTATAGAATTTATCGAAAGAACATCCAATGAGATATTTATGTAAGTGGGAAACTCGAGAAAAACGAGATAAGTTGAAGACATATTGCACATATGAATTCAAGGCAACTCGTAACTTGTGAACAGTTCTCTCCGATGCGTTCGAGTAAATGAAATCGCAATAAATGAACAAAGGCGTAGGATTTAAATATTCTTAGTTTTGTAGTGAAATGGCTTGTTGTTAAGTTAAGTCTTTTAATCGAGCCATAAATCTTGCAGCATTGAGCATTTACCTGGCGATTCCATGAAAGATCGCGGTCGAAAATAACACCAAGATTTTTAGCGTAGTCGACAAAATTTATAGCAGTATCAGTATCATTCATAATAAGTTTAGAATAAGTATAGAAGGATTGTTGTCGTCCAAAGAACAAAGCTTTCGTTTTTGAAGGATTTTTTATTTTTTTATTTATTTATTTATTTATTTATTAAGTCAAACTATGTAGACTACAATACTTAAAACTACTTAAAACTAATGTAAGCTATTTTGTTGTTCTATGAAGTTGTTTTTGAATGCCTTTTTTAATTGTGTTTTGTTCATCGCTACGTCTATAATTTCACTTTGTAAATTGTATTTGTACATCATTTGATTAATAGGTTGATGTTTTGCATAGTCTTTGTCGTAAAGTTTAATGTAGAACAAATGTTTATTTCTTAATGGACGGGAGGGTGCGTAAAAATTTAGTTTTGAAAGTAATTCAGGACTGTCTATTCTTTGTGTAACAACATCATTTACAAATGCAATTTGGGAAAATTCTCTGCGTTTACTGAGAGGTTCTATATCAATAAGCTTACAACGAGATTCATACGATGGCAGAGGAAAAGTGGTCCAATTTATTTTACGTAGCGCATATAACAAAAATTGTTTTTGAACTGATTCGAGACGTTGCTCGTGAATATTTGAATAAGGATTCCATATGATGCTACAATACTCCAGTATCGAACGAACATAGGATATATAAAGTGATTTTATGGTGTATGGGTCTTGAAAGTGTTTGCTGAAACGTTTTACAAATCCTAGCATGCAATTTGCTTTATTGATGATATTGTTCTGATGTTCTACAAACGTGAGTTTTGAATCCAGTATGACGCCAAGATCCCTTACAATTTTGCATTTTTGTACTGGTTGATTGCCTAATTTTGTTTCAATGATGGGGTAACTTTGCTTTCTGCTAAATGATATAGAGTTGCATTTTTTAACATTCAATTGAAGTAAACTTTTGTTGCACCATTCAAAGAAAACATTGATTTCGTTTTGAAATGTTTCAACATCTTCGATTGTTTTTATTTTCAGAAATAGTTTAATATCGTCGGCGTATATTAGGTATTCAATCCGTTTTAGAATAAAGGAAATGTCGTTAACGAACAGTATGAAAAGGAGAGGTCCTAAATGAGACCCCTGAGGCACACCAGAGGTCACAGCTACAGATTTAGATAATTCGTTTTGGAAACGAACGATTTGTGTTCGATCAGTTAAATATGATTGTAACCAGGAGAGAAGATTTGGATGAAAGCCAATTTTTTTTAATTTGAAGATTAAAAGGGGTATGTCAATGCGATCAAAGGCTTTGCTAAAGTCGGTATAAATAGCCTCAACATGAAGGCCTTTGCTCATAGAATCGATAACGTATGTAACGAATTCGAGAAGATTTGATAAAAGGTTGGCGTTTGACCATTCAACAAGCTTAGTAAGATCATGATTGGATCATATTGGATATACTACATATTGGAATAAACTGCACGAAAGCTTGCATGCAACAAAATTTTTTACTATATCATTGCACAAATTCTATAAATCCAGTAGTTTTTTATTGAAAAATTCATGGAAATCAAGGATACTCAAGATGATAAAACTCCCACCATTCACAATTTGTTTTTGCTCTTATAATCTTTCAGATAGATAACTTTTTAAAAATGTCCATAAAATACTTCAAACTTTTTTTATTTCCCCCTTCGTGTTTTTTGAAAATTTAAAAAGGAGGGGGGGGGGGTGGAAGAGGCTTACAAAATAAGAAATTGATAGATATTTGTTCCGGTCAAGTAGGAATTTGGTATACTTTATCATATTATTCAATTTAGTTTATTAAATCGATTTTATGTCATTTTTGTCAATTTTGTTAATTTTGCCAATTTTGTCAAATTTATTAATTTTGTCAATTTTGGCAGTTCTTTTAATTTTGTCTATTCCTTTAATTCAGTAATTTTTGTAAATTTTGTAAAATTGGTCAATTTTGATAATTTTGATATTATTTCAATTTTGTCAATTTTGTCAATTCGTTTTAACTAGGTATATATATATGATACTTTTAAAGCTCATTCTATCACAACGAAATATGGGAAATTTCAATTGATTGATTCCTCGCAATTAACAATTAATCGAGTTTCAAATTTTAGTACATATTGCATTTGGCTTTTAACAGATAGAAAAGTGTCAGACTCAAGGACTTTCCAAGGAACTTTGTTTTCTTATCAAACAGAACCCCGGTGTGTATTCCCATCAATTCGGTGACATCTGTTCTAACTAACTTCCTTGAGCTGTTTTTCACACTAACCTTTCTTTTTTTTTTGCTCTGCTCTCCATCGTTCATGTTTACAGTCAGCTGCTGAACCAGACCGAAATCATCTACTCGGTCTTCGTCGGCGGACAACCCGTGTTGGCCACAACAGCAGCCGAGGACATGAAGCTCCTATCCCAGGAAGAGATGGAACGAGTGATGCAAGTGCCGGTTTACTTGAAAGCGGATCGTAAGTAAAGTCCTTCTAGCAGCGTTTTTTGTCGGTTGCTTTCCATTCACAAACACCAAACATTTCGTATTGTTTCCGGGGGCTTTTCTGGCATCTGTGAAAAGCTACTTTCGTTCGACCCGGCAACACCGGATTCGCTTATCGGCGGATTTGGTTTTCGGTGTTTGCTTCTGTTTGTTAGGAGCTATGATGAATGTGTGTTCGGTCCTTTCAACTGTTTCCTTTCCTTTCATTTCATTTTTTCGGTAGCTTACCTGAAGGAGCCCCAGGCCACTCCACTCATTCCCAGCACCCACAATGGCAACTCCAACGTGATTGCCCTGATCGGAGAAAATCCGACCGTTTTTGCCGTTTCCTGTGTGGCGGCGACGCTCTTCCTGGTGCTGCTGATCGGGATTTTTCTGGTGGCTCGCGGCAAACGGAAACACATTAGTGAGCTGAAAAAGTAAGTTTTCAGGAATTTCGAGATAACTGAGAAGTTTCGGGGGTTCCATTCAATTTAGAATTCTACACGTTGGAATCAAGATTGGTGACCCACAAAAAATATCAAAGTTAAACAAAAATGACAAGAAAACGGCACCAAAAAAAAAACACAAACAAAAAAAAACGATACAAAAATCACACAAACATAACATCAACATTCAACATGACATCAACATAACATAAAAACTACACAAAAATAACACAAAAATGACACAAAAATAACACAAAAATGACACAGAAATGACAAAAAAATAACACAAAAATTACACACAAAAATTACACAAAAATTACACAAAAATAACACAAAAATTACACAAAAATTACACAAAAATTACACAAAAATTACACAAAAATTACACAAAAATTACACAAAAATTACACAAAAATAACACAGAAATAACACAGGAATAACACAGAAATAACACAAAAATTACACAAAAAATACACAGAAATGACACAAAGATGACACAAAATTGACACAAAAATTACATTAAAATAACACAAAAACTACACAAAAATTACACAAAAATTAAACAAAAATGACACAAAAATAAAACAAAAATGCCACGCAGATGACATAAAGATGACATTAAAATCACACAAAACTGTTACATAGATAACACAAAAATGACAAAAATGACAAAAATGACAAAAATGACAAAAATGACAAAAATGACAAAAATGACAAAAATGACAAAAATGACAAAAATGACAAAAATGACAAAAATGACAAAAATGACAAAAATGACAAAAATGACAAAAATGACAAAAATGACAAAAATGACAAAAATGACAAAAATGACAAAAATGACAAAAATGACAAAAATGACAAAAATGACAAAAATGACAAAAATGACAAAAATGACAAAAATGACAAAAATGACAAAAATGACAAAAATGACAAAAATGACAAAAATGACAAAAATGACAAAAATGACAAAAATGACAAAAATGACAAAAATGACAAAAATGACAAAAATGACAAAAATGACAAAAATGACAAAAATGACAAAAATGACAAAAATGACAAAAATGACAAAAATGACAAAAATGACAAAAATGACAAAAATGACAAAAATGACAAAAATGACAAAAATGACAAAAATGACAAAAATGACAAAAATGACAAAAATGACAAAAATGACAAAAATGACAAAAATGACAAAAATGACAAAAATGACAAAAATGACAAAAATGACAAAAATGACAAAAATGACAAAAAATGACAAAAATGACAAAAATGACAAAAATGACAAAAATGACAAAAATGACAAAAATGACAAAAATGACAAAAATGACAAAAATGACAAAAATGACAAAAATGACAAAAATGACAAAAATGACAAAAATGACAAAAATGACAAAAATGACAAAAATGACAAAAATGACAAAAATGACAAAAATGACAAAAATGACAAAAATGACAAAAATGACAAAAATGACAAAAATGACAAAAATGACAAAAATGACAAAAATGACAAAAATGACAAAAATGACAAAAATGACAAAAATGACAAAAATGACAAAAATGACAAAAATGACAAAAATGACAAAAATGACAAAAATGACAAAAATGACAAAAATGACAAAAATGACAAAAATGACAAAAATGACAAAAATGACAAAAATGACAAAAATGACAAAAATGACAAAAATGACAAAAATGACAAAAATGACAAAAATGACAAAAATGACAAAAATGACAAAAATGACAAAAATGACAAAAATGACAAAAATGACAAAAATGACAAAAATGACAAAAATGACAAAAATGACAAAAATGACAAAAATGACAAAAATGACAAAAATGACAAAAATGACAAAAATGACAAAAATGACAAAAATGACAAAAATGACAAAAATGACAAAAATGACAAAAATGACAAAAATGACAAAAATGACAAAAATGACAAAAATGACAAAAATGACAAAATGACAAAAATGACAAAAATGACAAAAATGACAAAAATGACAAAAATGACAAAAATGACAAAAATGACAAAATGACAAAAATGACAAAAATGACAAAAATGACAAAAATGACAAAAAATGACAAAAAATGACAAAAATGACAAAAATGACAAAAATGACAAAAATGACAAAAATGACAAAAATGACAAAAATGACAAAAATGACAAAAATGACAAAAATGACAAAAATGACAAAAATGACAAAAATGACAAAAATGACAAAAATGACAAAAATGACAAAAATGACAAAAATGACAAAAATGACAAAAATGATAAAAATGACAAAAATGAAAAAAAAAATGACAAAAATGACAAAAATGACAAAAATGACAAAAATGACAAAAATGACAAAAATGACAAAAATGACAAAAATGACAAAAATGACAAAAATGACAAAAATGACAAAAATGACAAAAATGACAAAAATGACAAAAATGACAAAAATGACAAAAATGACAAAAATGACAAAAATGACAAAAATGACAAAAATGACAAAAATGACAAAAATGACAAAAATGACAAAAATGACAAAAATGACAAAAATGACAAAAATGACAAAAATGACAAAAATGACAAAAATGACAAAAATGACAAAAATGACAAAAATGACAAAAATGACAAAAATGACAAAAATGACAAAAATGACAAAAATGACAAAAATGACAAAAATGACAAAAATGACAAAAATGACAAAAATGACAAAAATGACAAAAATGACAAAAATGACAAAAATGACAAAAATGACAAAAATGACAAAAATGACAAAAATGACAAAAATGACAAAAATGACAAAAATGACAAAATGACAAAAATGACAAAAATGACAAAAATGACAAAAATGACAAAAATGACAAAAATGACAAAAATGACAAAAATGACAAAAATGACAAAAATGACAAAAATGACAAAAATGACAAAAATGACAAAAATGACAAAAATGACAAAAATGACAAAAATGACAAAAATGACAAAAATGACAAAAATGACAAAAATGACAAAAATGACAAAAATGACAAAAATGACAAAAATGACAAAAATGACAAAAATGACAAAAATGACAAAAATGACAAAAATGACAAAAATGACAAAAATGACAAAAATGACAAAAATGACAAAAATGACAAAAATGACAAAAATGACAAAAATGACAAAAATGACAAAAATGACAAAAATGACAAAAATGACAAAAATGACAAAAATGACAAAAATGACAAAAATGACAAAAATGACAAAAATGACGAAAATGACAAAAATGACAAAAATGACAAAAATGACAAAAATGACAAAAATGACAAAAATGACAAAAATGACAAAAATGACAAAAATGACAAAAATGACAAAAATGACAAAAATGACAAAAATGACAAAAATGACAAAAATGACAAAAATGACAAAAATGACAAAAATGACAAAAATGACAAAAATGACAAAAATGACAAAAATGACAAAAATGACAAAAATGACAAAAATGACAAAAATGACAAAAATGACAAAAATGACAAAAATGACAAAAATGACAAAAATGACAAAAATGACAAAAATGACAAAAATGACAAAAATGACAAAAATGACAAAAATGACAAAAATGACAAAAATGACAAAAATGACAAAAATGACAAAAATGACAAAAATGACAAAAATGACAAAAATGACAAAAATGACAAAAATGACAAAAATGACAAAAATGACAAAAATGACAAAAATGACAAAAATGACAAAAATGACAAAAATGACAAAAATGACAAAAATGACAAAAATGACAAAAATGACAAAAATGACAAAAATGACAAAAATGACAAAAATGACAAAAATGACAAAAATGACAAAAATGACAAAAATGACAAAAATGACAAAAATGACAAAAATGACAAAAATGACAAAAATGACAAAAATGACAAAAATGACAAAAATGACAAAAATGACAAAAATGACAAAAATGACAAAAATGACAAAAATGACAAAAATGACAAAAATGACAAAAATGACAAAAATGACAAAAATGACAAAAATGACAAAAATGACAAAAATGACAAAAATGACAAAAATGACAAAAATGACAAAAATGACAAAAATGACAAAAATGACAAAAATGACAAAAATGACAAAAATGACAAAAATGACAAAAATGACAAAAATGACAAAAATGACAAAAATGACAAAAATGACAAAAATGACAAAAATGACAAAAATGACAAAAATGACAAAAATGACAAAAATGACAAAAATGACAAAAATGACAAAAATGACAAAAATGACAAAAATGACAAAAATGACAAAAATGACAAAAATGACAAAAATGACAAAAATGACAAAAATGACAAAAATGACAAAAATGACAAAAATGACAAAAATGACAAAAATGACAAAAATGACAAAAATGACAAAAATGACAAAAATGACAAAAATGACAAAAATGACAAAAATGACAAAAATGACAAAAATGACAAAAATGACAAAAATGACAAAAATGACAAAAATGACAAAAATGACGAAAATGACAAAAATGACGAAAATGACAAAAATGACAAAAATGACAAAACTGACAAAAATGACAAAAATGACAAAAATGACAAAAATGACAAAAATGACAAAAATGACAAAAATGACAAAAATGACAAAAATGACAAAAATGACAAAAATGACAAAAATGACAAAAATGACAAAAATGACAAAAATGACAAAAATGACAAAAATGACAAAAATGACAAAAATGATAAAAATGACAAAAATGACAAAAATGACAAAAATGACGAAAATGACAAATATGACAAAAATGACAAAAATGACAAAAATGACAAAAATGGCAAAAATTGTTAAAATTGGCAAAAATTGCCAGAAATGACCAATATGACAAAAATGTCCAAAATGACAAAAATGAAGTGAATCTGAATAAAAATTCCGAATAATGGAACTTTTATATTTATATTCTGTTTCACCATTATGGATGTTTTTTTAAGTTTCAATTCTATATTAGAATTAAGAGGAAAATTTCAAATAAAAAATCCTTTAAATGATTTGTTATTTTAAATATTTTCTTTTAAGATTCTGGAATGATGAGTTTTAAACGTTGAAATTAATCTGATTTTAATTTCGAATATCGATTTTGTCCAAATTATGAACCGAACTAAAATTAAAAAAAAAAAAAACTGGATACGGATTCCACAATTCGGTCCCAGCCAAACAATTTGTTTTTTTTTAAACTTTAAACCAGAACATCGGAAGTCATTTGAACCTAAGCTCACCGGATATTTTTCCGCACTTCTCCGGGCAATTTTATCTTAAAACCTTGAAAAATCCAGACATTCTATTTCAAGTTTCTAACCCGAAATCTGGGTAACATCCAGGCAAATTTGGGATTTTTTCAATTATAATTAAAAAAGAAAAAAAAACTCGATTATTGTTTCATCAAAACACATCAGCCTGTTTGTTTGGATAAACTTTCTTAAGATAATTGCTTTGGACGCAAAATACATGATTGTTATTCAGCAATTTAAATATTTCTTTGATTTTGGCAAAAAAGCAAAAACTTTCTGGCAAAATCCGGGCATTCAGGCAACCCTTGTAATTTTAACTTTATTGAAAAATTTATATTCAAGTCTAAAGACTGTACCCAAAATTCATACAACAACTTTTTATGTGAATAACTTTTGATATCTTAATTCGTTTTTAGAATATCTGTCAACAAGTGAGAAATTTTTTGATAAGCTATAGTTAAATTGTGGAATATGGATTAGACCTCGAGGTTTTGACCTAAGTTCTGTGTCGAGATTGTTACTCTTGATTCACTTTAGTCGTTCATCAAAATTTGATTAGGAATTAAAAATTTGAAATTTCAAAAAGAACGTTTTGCTTGACATTTTTGGACCCTCATGGGGGGGCTTAACTTTAAACCCCCCCCCCCCCCATTCCTACGGCCATGGCACTTTGTAAGTAAAGTAAATCGGGAGCTAAAAGATCTGCATTTGAAAGACATAGGTACCTATAACGCAAATTTTGTAGATATGACTTCTTTAAAAGACATACACCGTCTTAGCCGATTTAGGCTCACAGACTGAATAAACGTGGACAACTTAAGATTAACATTTAACACCCAGTACCGAGATGGGAATCGAACCCATGCCTCAAGTGGTCCATGCGATTACCGTGTCACCACGCTATCCACTCGGCCACCGAGACGTACAGACTTCCGCTTTCGTTTGAATTATTTTTTTTTGTACATTTTTGCCAATTCGGTGCTTTGCTTCGGGGTTTAAAAGGGTGTCTGAAAACTATATTTGAACTACGATACAAAGTTTTCAAAACCATAAAAT
The DNA here is from genome assembly GCF_029784155.1 of Uranotaenia lowii. Taxonomy (NCBI): domain Eukaryota; kingdom Metazoa; phylum Arthropoda; class Insecta; order Diptera; family Culicidae; genus Uranotaenia; species Uranotaenia lowii. Next base: position 24,953,318 of record NC_073693.1, read on the forward strand.
CGACCAGTAAAAAGTGATACATAGCGATTTTAAACGAGGAGTGCCAATTTGACACCCCAGATATGATTAGGGAGCTTTTTGTACGTACATTTAGGGAGCGTCCATAAAAATGTAATGATGCGAAATTAAACATTTTATGAACTCATTGGGTTCCCAGAAGAATTAAATCATATTTGTATGAGTCTGAAGAAAGTTACAAGCCGCCAAACTTTCAATAGTGTCATATTGACTCTCCAGACCGGAATTTCGGGCTAAACTTAGTGTAAAAATTTAGTTACCTTTTTGCCATTTTTCTATATTGATTACATTCACAGAGTATCGTTTGTAACAGTTCAGCACCTTATTCTCCAGCTAACATTTTTGTAGCTATATTCATATTCTGTTTTGTTATACGTTCCATATACATTATAGAATGACCGTATAAAAGTTGAAAAAAAGCGAATGTACCTACCAAAGTGGAGGCAATATACATACAACAATTTCATTTGTTTCTAAAGTGACAAAAATTACACTAACTGGGCGTTATCCGACAACTTATTATTCAGCCATTTGGACGCACTGCTGGTTGCAGAGAGAACAAGACTATGATTTTCTCACTGGAAGTTGGCCGCGGGGCAAAATCATTTCAAAATTTACAAACATAGCGGATTTTCAATCATATCCGACTAAAACTGACTTCAGACGACATTTTATGCGATCTTTCCACTGTGCAGTTGGAATGACGATTTGCAACATCATTGTGAACGAATTAAGATATCTTTTTTGATACCATTTCATGTTTGCGGGGTCATCTCCTTCAGTGAACTCCCGATCTAAGGCTTTCTATAATTTACTGACACTTTCAAATTCCGGCTTTAGTTAATAAACTTCCTCCTTTCTAGGTTAGAGTCCACTCAAGCACTGGTGATGCCCGGTGGAGGTGCCGTAGACGATCTTCACACGGGTCGTTCGGAAAGCGGCAGCAGTCACTTGACCCCCTACAGTCGGGACCCGTCGGCCGTCAGCGTAATCGGTTCGATGCAGCCCCAGAAACCTTCCCCGACGATTCACTTTCCGTTGCCGCCGATGTCCAGGCCCACCTCCTCTTCCAGCTATTCGTCGGATTCATCGGTTTACTACCCGAAGCGTAAGCTCAAACACCACACCCAGGAACTGCTGGACGAACGGGCGGTGACGCTGACGAACAAGCTGCAGAAGCAGTTCGGGGCCTTGGCAGTCGGCACGGAAAACGTTTATGCTTCGGTCCAAAAGCCGAAGAAAGAACATCCACACAAGAGGCGCCGGAAATATCTGGGGTCCGAGAATCGGGTAGGATCGTTTGAGGAAGCGCAAGGCGGAGGCGGCGATCGACACCATCTGAGTCCGGCCCATTTGGCAAGCACCAGTAACAGCGAACAGTCGTACGATACGCGACCGGAGGCCAAGGGAGGAGGCCAGTTCGAACACAACGAAACATTCAACACCGACGTGATCATGAAGCACTACCTAAAGAAGAAGACGGGACACTACAACGGTGGGTTTACCATGGAGCAGATACCGGTGGAGGCATACAACAAGGATCGGATCAGGTGCCTTGCATCGGTGGACACTGGAAGTATAGGGTCGTACTTGAGTATGGCTTCTGTAAAGAGTTTCCCGAGGTAGTCATATGTCAGCTTTCGAAATTTGTATAATTTTTCGGAATACCCTTAACAGGTGCTTCGTACCGGAACCGTTGAGTCGGGTGCTGGAGCCGGTGACGATGACCCATCTGGACACTTCGGAAGGTTACAACGGCGATGGGGGAAAGTCAACCACTCCGGGTACGGCATCGACCAGTCAGTACAATACTGACACGGAGATACAGCTTTCGCGAACGCAGAGTGACGGCGCAGATCCGGGAGTCGTGGGACCAATCGTTTGGCAAATGCACAAAAAGGACATGGAAGGTTTGTTCAATATGTTAGAAATAACACTTTTTCAATGAACCAAATAATCACTGCTCTATTGTCATTATTCTCAATCTTAATTCATAGATCAATCTTTTTTTTTGATTGTTTTGCCATGTGTTGCCAAAATCCATTTTTATTTTATTTTCTATATCTTCAGTGTTGCCGAATACAACTATTATTTTATTTTATCTTTATTGAATTTTAAATATTTTTTCATATCTTTCATCTCTACTCTACTCATACTTTTCTCAAAAGCTCAGATTATGGAATAGGATCGCAAGAAATTTTTCACTTTTTGCCGCTATGCGAACGCAATCTACTATTGCGATAAAGTTTCAGTGGTTCATGGTTTCAACTGATTTATGCAGTTAGGGTTTATGTTGCTAATAACGCACTTTGGGCTTCAAATAATGAATCGAAAATTTGGAAAGCATAACTGGACTTGATTTGCTCCTACCTCACGCCTCCACGAGTCATATGATCACGAATTACAGCCAGCTAAAAGTGTATACTAGAGTGCCCCAAAAGACCTGACTTTTGAAAAAGTTATGTGCTGCAGGGTAAAATTGACCCTAGGCCTAGTACAAGATCTTATGCCAAATTTGGGCCAGATCGGATCACTGGAAGGGGTCGCTCAACTAGCCTGAAATTTGTTTGGGATTATTAGAAAATTTTTTCGGGAAGAACATGTATCAATAATTTTTGACGGCCGATTTCTTTTGAAAACAGATTTTCTTAATTTGAAAATTATGACAAATATATCATCAGAAGACTGCATTTTGATTCGAGTTAACATAAAAATGTTTTTAACCTTCAAAAATGAGCTATTTTTTTAAAGGTGATGACCATCACTATCAATGGCTGAAAGATCTATATATATAAAAATGAATTTCTGTCTGTCTGTCTGTCTGTCTGTCTGTCTGTCTGTCTGTCTGTCTGTCTGTTCCCTATACACTCAGGAACTACTGAACCGATTTGCGTCAAACTTGGCAGGTGGGGTATTGGAGCCAGGGGAAGGTTCCTATTATGGTCTGAGACCCCTCCCTCTCTCATGAAGGGAGGGAGAGGCCTGCCAAATAGAAGACAATTTTATGCATAACTCAAAAACCAATCAAGCAAGTGGTATCAAATTTGGCATGGGGTGGTATTTGGGAACGAGGAATATTTCCATGAATATAAGGTACCCCTCCCTCCTCTCAGTGGGGTGATAGGCATGGGGGAGGGGGGCTACCTTACAATTTTTCATAAAACTCGAAAACTAATCAAGATATTGGAACCAAATTTGGCATGGGAAGGTATTTGGATACGAAAAATATTTCAATGATTATTTGAGACCCCCTCCCCTCTTATCAGTAGAAAGGGGGATGAGGCCTCTTTCATATTTTTTAACATAACTCAAAAACTAATCATGCAAATTGAACCAAATTTGGCATGGAAGGGTATTTGGATACGAAAAACATTTCTATGATTATTTCTGACCTCTTCCTCTTTCCAATATAGAGATATCAAAGGGGGGATGGGGCCTCTTATATATTTTTTTTCAAAACTCCAAAACTAACTAAGCATATGGAACCAAATTTGGCATGGGCGGGTATTTGGGAACGTGATATGTTCTATTGATTGTCTGAGACTCCTTCCTTCTTCCAGCAGGGAGAAAGGAAAGAGGGAGGGGAGTTTCATACAATTTTTACTAAATAACTTTAGAACTTCAACAGCAAATGGAACCAAATTTGGCGTGGAACGATATTTGGGTACGAGAAATGCTTCTATGAATGGAAACAAATATGGCATGGAAAGGTACTTGGTTACGAGATGTGTTTCTACGAATGTTATAGACCCTTACGCTTTACAGTGTAGAGAAGGGAAGAAAGGAGGGGGCTCCATATGATTTTGTTGTAAAGCTTAAAAACTTATCAACCAAGGATTTTTGGGAACGAAAAAAAATGGGTTTGATTATTAAAGATCACGACCTCCATTCAGCAGGGGGGGGGAAGGGAAGGACAGGGGGGAGGGTCTCTCTTTTCAGTTTTTAGCATAAATCCGGAACATATCAAGCAAAAACAATCAAATTTTATGAGTTAGATGGTTTGAGTACGATTAATTTGAAACTCTTCTTTTTTTAGGGCGAAGCTTAAAGAAACAGATTAAAATTATCACACAAATTTATAAAACACGATTCAGAATATTAGTTTAAGTTATCTTTATGTTGCAACTCGAAAATCCAGCTGCAGCTCTCATTTTATAGCAGTAGCTTATGAATTATGTTATATTTGATTTAAAATAATGCCAACAAAACAATAAAAATTTGAATAATTTCTGAAAATGTCATTTGATTTTGAAAGGTGTTGCAAAGCACACCGGGTCAGCTAGTACAATATAAACACGTATTTATGTCCCTTCCTATCACATCACAAGGTACAGAAGGATTAGAAAAAACGCCAGGCACAAACACGGCTTCTCTAAGGTTGCATGGGTCTTCTGCAAACAGGGGGACGCAATGCTTTAAGATTTCTCTATGTATCGTGTGACCAACATCTTTTTGCTAAGTGTTGGTGAATCTCGTTTTCAAGCTTTTTTTTCCTCAGTTTTAAGTTTTTTTCCTTGGAAGCTTAGGAGATGAAAGCTCAAATCTGAGTAAGAAAGCTTAAATCTGCGGAAAAAAGCTTAAATTTGAGAGATGTGCTCCACGCGGATTGTTTTTGGGGGATTTTTGATGTTGGAAAATCTTATTCTACTCATCATCCTGGCAGATTTATGTTTAGGGGGTAAGTTCAAACTTACATATACGTTGATGTTGTTGCCATTCCCTACAATATTTCGGTGATCGAGCAGTTAGCATCTTGAAATGGTAATCGCAGTGTTTTTTTTATTTTTGTTTTAATTTTATTGCGGTATCAGATTTTGGGGGACGAGTTTTCTTAAAAGAGCTTAACTTTGACAAAGCCGTCAAAAGTCAAACCTGTAAGGAGGGAGTTTCATTCGAGTTGGTGGGGAAAGTTCTCGAGTTTGGGTATTTTTGAGGGTCAGTGAAGGAAAGCAAGAAACACTATTCTCGTTTTCGATTCCTTTCCCTCTTATAAACAATAATGGCAAACCCCCGGCCAAACGCCATAAAGCCATCACTGTTCGTATTTTTAGATTGGACGTGGCAGAAAGACTACGACAATTAACCCTCGTTTATCATCTGAGTCAGGTAGTACAATGGTGAAGCTGTCAGATTAGCAAGATGAAGTTGTTGTGAGTTCAATTCTCACTACTCGAATTTTTTTTCTTGTTTCTTGAATCATTTATCTAATAGGATGAAAATCTCATAAAATGATTTTCGTTTTACGCTTGAATGTAGTTGCCATGCATCATTTTTGTTGGGAGCACGTGTCTCCATCGACTTCGGACGGCTCCTGAGGTGCAAGAGCAAAGCTTAACCAAGAGGAGGGAACCCACACTCTCGTGAGCTGCAACACAGCAACCCCGCGTTCTCTCAGAAATCGACAGAGCATGCAAAAAATTGAGAGTTGAGTCACCGAACTTAGAATAAAACGGTTAATTTCGGCGACACTCCAAGAACGCAAATATTCCCATTCGGTTTGTCCTGCCGAGATACGTTGAGGCAACGAATACGAATGCGTACATGCGAAATCAGTTTGAATCGTACACTCGTACGGTGTGTTCGCATTTTCTCCCCGTGTTTTTTTCTATACGTGCTTTTAATCGAAGCAGTCGACTTCTCAGGCAGGCAAACACGCGTTTCGAAGGGAAACATACAAACACGATTCGGATTGTTTTCGTGTGTTTCTCTGGAGGGCCTGTCTTAGATTATTTCGTGGCACTCACCCAAGGCACGCGTATGGTGTGTTCCTCTCTGCCGATGAGATGATGTAAAATCTCCAGTGGGATCGTTACGATTCTCTGTCGATTTCAGTTACCCCTCTGCCGATTCATGTTTACTGGGTAATGGTGCTAGTTGCATTGGTTGACTTTATCAAACATTTGCCATGATTCCTTCTCTTATATCTCACACATGGGACAGGTTCCAAAACTCGACCATCACCACACGCTAGCTGAGAAATTTTCCATCATCTCGGTGTCGATGGAAAAATTTTACCAGATTACCTCGTTTTCCGAAGAAAAAAAAACAAAAACATAAGTTTGACAATTCGGGGTTCATCCAGTCACTTAGCTGGGAATGAACATCCGTCACTTGCTCTCACCTTACTGTCACCCCGCATAATCTAATACCGTTCACCTAATCGTCTAAATTATTTGGTTCTGATTACATTAATCGTCACGATTCGTTTTGCGACTTTGCTGATGGTGCCCTTGCTGCGAACGATAAAAAAGGATTTCTGAAAGATACGATTAATGATCTTAAAAAAATTGATATTTTCGCGCATATGAATGTAGTGTGTCTCGAGTGAACGTCAGTGTGTCTCAACTTCTCGACGTTATTGCATCATTTTAGGACCAAGCAAAAAAAAATTTTAAAAGAAGTGTTTTTTGAATGTTAAAACCCGTGAATCACAATGAAAAATGCGTGCTCAAACTACATCGATCGGTAGAGAAAACTATGTCCCCAGAAAACATTCCTATGCACCTGGGATCACAGTACCTGAGAAGCAGGTGCTTCAAGCAGCGAAATATCAATGGCGGAGGTAGCAGGTTATGATTGTTTGTTCCGGATGTTAGTCCGATAGTTCCATTTCGGCCGAAAGAAAATCGCGGAATATAATTTGCACGCCGCACACAGGAGTACGTAGAACAAAAAGTTGGCCAAAAGTATTTTTAGTTTTGAAATCAAGAAAAAAGTATATTTTGACTTATCAAACGATTTTTAGATCATGTCATATATTTATTACCGTTTTCGTAATTTTTCATAATTTTCTATCAGAAATTTTCTAACATTTATACGACATGATAGATAATCCAGATTAAAAAAAGTTGTAAAATTCAAATAAATCTAGATTTTTTTTATTTGTTTATGAAGTTGATTAACATTTGAAAATATTCGAAAAAGAAAAAAAAATTTACTGAGCTTTAATTTAAAATAAACGAAGCCCTAGATGGCATTTTTGTGGAAAAAATCTATCAGAATTTTTAAACTTCATACTTAAAAATATCAAAATTGCGCGAGTTTGCGCGAGTTTTTTCTTTTGCACATGATTATTGAAATTATCAATTTTCAAATGATATCAAACGTTTTGCCGGGACTTGCTGGGAACATAAACAAAAACACTAATTTGTAAAAAATCAACGTTTAAAACAAAAAAATATTAGAAGAATTTTCAAAGCACTGCGTACTTTCTCTATAGTCATCGAATTTTGTCTATTATACTTAAAATTATTAAATATTCCTCCATTCAAGTTTTCCATTTCAAATTTTTATTGTTAGTCACTTAAGAAAGTTTTACTCATTGACATTACGTTGTTGCGCTGATTCAACGATTTGTAGAAAAATTCTATCTCGAAAAAATACTAAAGTTTCGACAGCTGCAACAGCTTATAAACAAATCAGATGTCCAAAAACTGACCGATAAATGGTGCTAAAATTATTCAAGCATCAAATAAACATTGACATAAAAGTAACCAATGAAATTTAAATTTTGAGTTTTGGCCAGGATTTTGGATGAAATACTCCTGTGTGCGCCGGTCGCTTGAAGACTTTTAAAAACATCAGCTTTCTTCAGAACCGCACTCGCACCACAGGTTCCAGCTCGGAAGGAACCATATTGCCTGTAGGATTACTAAATGTGCACATTTATAGTTATTGCTTAAATTATTTTGTTTTTAGGTTCAGCATTCGGATCTGGTTTTCAGTATCTCGTAACGATGTCGGACATCCAGACGTTACAAGACATGAGTTTACCAAAAGAGAAAACGTACGGATAATGGTCAATAGTCTGAGTAGAATTGATCATACCTCTCTATGTTTTCTACATTAAAAGAACCAGCTCCCACGAGGTAATTTTGTTGGACAGTTGACGTTTTGCTAGCTGCAACTTCGAAGGAGGGTAAACCACCGGTGGTCAAATCACTGCCCAAGTGCCATTTGGGGCTACCTTTCTCTTCCATTCTCCATATACGTAACTATTTTTAAACAATTTTTACTCGTTCTAGTCTTTATCATCCATCATCTCCATCTGTAATCACCTCGATGTAAACAAACTTGAATCATCAAAAAGTGAAAGGAAATGTTTTTAGCGATCTGCATTTAATATTTAAATATAACAGTTTTGCAACAATGATTCAAATTACGGCAACGCTGGTTTGTGCACAAAGTGCCGTTTTCCTTTGTGGCGAGGTAGTAGTAGCGGAATGCTTGACTACGTTTTCCAATCCGTCGCATCCGGAGCATCGAATATCACAGAGTAAGTTAAGCAATCAACCAATAGTTTACCCTTTGAAAACTAAATAAACTCTTGTATTTAATTAACGTTCTAGGAAATATAGCCTGAACAACCGTCCATATATTCTCTCGAGAAACGTAGTGCAGGTAGAGTTGGAAGTTGGAACCGTAGACGGGATTGATGGCAGTGAACTTTACAGATCAAATAGTGCCACGGTAACCGCGCTGACAATCGACAAAAACATAAGCAGCGAACCGACATCGCTGAATGCCAAAAATCAACTCAAGGGTGAGGTGCTTCAGTCCTCGGAACCGGAGATCCAGGGATTCAAGGAATTCCAGACAGTGTAAGTATCATGATTCGTTGCAAATGCTGTTCCGCTATTTGATAAGATCATAATAAACGTTACTCATTTCAGTATTTTTTGTGAGTCCCTGCCCACAAATACCCCGCCCACTTACCGTGGAGTTATGGTTAAGTACTGCTACAAAATTACCGCCACCACCCAACGAGCTGTTTCCACAGTGCAGGCCCTGCATGCCCCGTTACGAGTACTTCAATTGCCACCAATTAACTACAGTGACGAAACAATCACCCTTAACGACTTAACTAACGAGGAGCTCGCCCCGAGAAATTTTTTCTTGGGCAAAAAAAGCTCTATCAAAAATTGAGTATGGTTTACAGTACAGAGCATAACCGCCAGAAGATGATCGAACTTCTGAACGTGATTTCAAACTAACTCGGCAAAGTGGGTAGGAACATTACACTCCCGCTGTGGCACTGTAAAACGCGTGCACCTTTCGATAAATTTACTATGTGAAGAACGAGAAATACCAAACTCCACATCTACAAACAAACACACAGGAGAAAGATGTACCAAGCGGAGGTAGAAGTAGGAAAAATCTTCACAAAATAATCGATTGCACTGTGATGAACAGATCCGGATAACCAGCAGTACAAAAACCAATGGCGACAATGCAAACTGAATTGTTTGGACTGTTTTGGAATCACGATATGTTGGTAATGTTTCTGTAAATAAAGAATTTCATATATTTTTAATTTTTTCTTGTAATTTTAGGTTAAATAATCTGATAGGAACGCCTGGAAAGTTGTCGGTATGCTGAAGGCTTGCCTCCCATAGTGTGAATAAAAGACGGAAAGGCACACCCTGCCAAAAACTCATAAGTACATCTTTCCGATGCCACTTCTTAACAGGAAATGCCGTCTAGAAGTCGTCCCAGTCAGATGCCATCAAGTCATCATCTCACCTGCTATTCTCTTTCTTCGAACATACCAACGATGCGAGAAGAAAATATCATAATATTTACTGATGCAACAGAAGGGTCACATTATAAAGGATTACAATAAGTTATTTATCAAATGACCGTTTTTGTTATAACATAAATGTTAAAAATTAATTTGTGTTTTTCATAAGAGCAATTGCAATTTTTCATTTCATAGTTGAATTCAAGAGACACGAACGCCACAAACGTGGTAAAGTCTATAATAAGAGAAAAATAAAATAGTTGAATTCAAAATCAGAATTAATTTAAGATATCAGGATGTTCAATTCATGTTTGGAAGATAATTTTCTAATTAATTTAATTTCTAATTTCTTAATCAAAATCCGTAGACAAATTAATATCCAATGTTGTTTGTCCAACATTTGAATTTATTGTTCCGTTGTTTTTTTAATTGGTGTACAAAATAATGATATGTATCAGTTCTCTTTAAAATGTTTTTGGAAATTGATAGATAAAAAAATTGACTAGGAAGTACAGTTTAAATTTCCAAACATTACTAAAAGTTTATGTAAAACATTGCAGGAAAAGTTTATGAACGTATAAATAATGCAAACGAGTTTTCTAGGCCGATCTAATCATGCACGTTTGCATCTTATGAAGCTCTCAAATGTAAACCAAATTTTAAAATATTTACTACTTATGAAACGAAAGGAAATAAGAATGTAGAATTAAAAAATGACTATTATAATAAAATTTAAAAAAATACAAATATCACGAATCGTCCCGCCTAGATTATTTTTTGTCTTTTTATTATTGTTTAAAGATACGTACTACCGTCATTTTTTCCTGAAAAGATCATAAAGTAAAGATTACGCGTATCGTATGACCCGGGCCACGGCTGTTTTGGAAAAGAAAAAGCCAAAAAATGAATCATTTATTTACTTAACAACCCGTTCCCTGTATTGTTATTCGTGTCTAAACGATTCCATTCCATGAAAAAACGATTCGTATAATCGTTCTTTAATAATCCAAAACTATAAAGGGAATCTTTTGGGTGTCTTGGGAAGAAGATAATGGTTATCGTTATTGTATGATACTGCTCCATGCGGGACCTCACTTACAACTACCAAGGTGTGTATATATAGGAGATGTTACCAAATATCAAATTCCCGATTCAGCCATTTTGGCTATTAAGGCTATGCAACAACGAAACTCATGAAGTTTGTCTACTTATAAACTACAGAAAAGCTGAGTAAATAATCTTATGTTTTTAAACAAACTTATTGAGAGCCCCGCTCACTCCTCGCCTACTTACTGTGAAAGTCGGAGAACCTCGTGTTTCTTGGTGTACTCTAGAATACACCTCGAATCACATAACTAACTATGATTAGTTTATTGTAATTTTACACACTTTATAATTCTGGTTATAAAATATTTGGAAACAGTAGTTACATATTTGACAGTGCAATTTACAAAATTTTGCTTCATTAAAAACTGTCATAAAGAAGTAACTCCAAACAGTTCGTTGTTAGGAATTTTTTCATCGCTGTTTTGACATTCAACAGTATTTTCTTAGAGCAAGTTCACTGGTGTTGGGAAAAAGTGGTAGAAATTTTGTCACTTTTTAGAACATTTTGAAAACTATGCCATGCAAAAACATTTTCAAGACCTGCGGCCTTCAAGTTTTTTAACAACACGTGTTGTAGTTTCGCATGCTGTGATGAAAAAATAGCAATATTTCTATCACATACAGCTATAAATAGAAACAGTGCTGTAAAAAATCCAACGCCTAACTATCTTGAAAAAATTTTTGCATGGTAAAATTTTCAAAATGTCAAAATTTCTACCACTTTTTCCCAACACCAGTGAATTTGCTCTTACACTTTTATTTATTTGATATCAAACTAAAATTACATTCACTTAATATTTCCAGAAATAACGAGCCCCATGCGTGATCCAGTAGTGACCAGGAACCGCTTCGAGGGTCTTCTGGAGGGAGCCATCCAGCTTTACTCGGAACCAGTCGACCGGGAGGAAGCAAACAAAAACTCCATTCCCCTTCCAGGAGTAATTCGCCCTCCGCCGGTAGAACACCGTGGCAAATCGGCTGCCGTTGTAAGGTAACCCCAGACTTTGCTTGTAGAAGTTGCTGTTAATTTTGAATCACTTAACCTCACTTTCAAGATCAACTCGCAGGGAAACGTCCCGTGCATGCTCGGCAACCGTTCGACGCCCGGTGACGGCGGCAAGTCAGCAACAGGCCCGCAATAAGTTGGAAAGTTCGGGACCTCCTTCGCCCGGAAGAGGCGCCTGGAATAGCGGAGCTCATTCACCTTTGGTCCGGCCGATGAGCGCAGGGCCCTTCCACACTCCCAAGGCTCATCCCCAGATGGATATCACCCGGGTCGTTGCTCCGGCGTCGGTCCTTCAATCTACGGAACTTTCGGCAGCTCCGTTGCTGCAGAATATCATGCATGAACTAAAGCGATTCCAGAAGGAATGATTAGTACCAACCTCTAGCTAAACTTTTGAACCAACATAAAGAAGATGAGTCGGTGTAACAATTCACTGCTAAATACTGCCAGTTTTGTGGTAGATACCTAGACACAAACATATTGTACCTACCTTTTAGAGTGGCTCAAATAAGTATGAGGCGTTTATCAAAAAAAAAAAAAAAATCATAACTAAAATACAATTTTGACAATTTATTCAATTTTTAAAATTTTGACCATTTTGACAATTTTGACAATTTTGACAATTTTGACAAATTTGATAATTTTGACAATTTTGACAATTTTGACAATTTTGACAATTTTGACAATTTTGACAATTTTGACAATTTTGACAATTTTGACAATTTTGACAATTTTGACAATTTTGACAATTTTGACAATTTTGACAATTTTGACAATTTTGACAAATTTGATAATTTTGACAATTTTGACAATTTTGACAATTTTGACAATTTTGACAATTTTGACAATTTTGACAATTTTGACAATTTTGACAATTTTGACAATTTTGACAATTTTGACAATTTTGACAATTTTGACAATTTTGACAAATTTGATAATTTTGACAATTTTGACAATTTTGTCAATTTTGACAATTTTGACAATTTTGACAATTTTGACAATTTTGACAATTTTGACAATTTTGACAATTTTGACAATTTTGACAATTTTGACAATTTTGACAATTTTGACAATTTTGACAATTTTGACAATTTTGACAATTTTGACAATTTTGACAATTTTGACAATTTTGACAATTTTGACAATTTTGACAATTTTGACAATTTTGACAATTTTGACAATTTTGACAATTTTGACAATTTTGACAATTTTGACAATTTTGACAATTTTGACAATTTTGACAATTTTGACAATTTTGACAATTTTGAAAATTTTGAAAATTTTGACAATTTTGACAATTTTGACAAGTTTGACAATTTTGACAATTTTGACAATTTTGACAATTTTGACAATTTTGACAATTTTGACAATTTTGACAATTTTGACAATTTTGACAATTTTGACAATTTTGACAATTTTGACAATTTTGACAATTTTGACAATTTTGACAATTTTGACAATTTTGACAATTTTGACAATTTTGAAAATTCTGACAATTTTGAAAATTTTTACAATTTTGACAATTTTGACAATTTTGAGAATTCTGACAATTTTGACAATTTTGACAATTTTGACAATTTTGACAATTTTGACAATTTTGACAATTTTGACAATTTTGACAATTTTGACAATTTTGACAATTTTGACAATTTTGACAATTTTGACAATTTTGACAATTTTGACAATTTTGACAATTTTGACAATTTTGACAATTTTGACAATTTTGACAATTTTGACAATTTTGACAATTTTGACAATTTTGACAATTTTGACAATTTTGACAATTTTGACAATTTTGACAATTTTGACAATTTTGACAATTTTGACAATTTTGACAATTTTGACAATTTTGACAATTTTGACAATTTTGACAATTTTGACAATTTTGACAATTTTGACAATTTTGACAATTTTGACAATTTTGACAATTTTGACAATTTTGACAATTTTGACAATTTTGACAATTTTGACAATTTTGACAATTTTGACAATTTTGACAATTTTGAAAATTTTGACAATTTTGACAATTTTGACAATTTTGACAATTTTGACAATTTTGACAATTTTGACAATTTTGACAATTTTGACAATTTTGACAATTTTGACAATTTTGACAATTTTGACAATTTTGACAATTTTGACAATTTTGACAATTTTGACAATTTTGACAATTTTGACAATTTTGACAATTTTGACAATTTTGACAATTTTGACAATTTTGACAATTTTGACAATTTTGACAATTTTGACAATTTTGACAATTTTGACAATTTTGACAATTTTGACAATTTTGACAATTTTGACAATTTTGACAATTTTGACAATTTTGACAATTTTGACAATTTTGACAATTTTGACAATTTTGACAATTTTGACAATTTTGACAATTTTGACAATTTTGACAATTTTGACAATTTTTGACAATTTTGACAATTTTGACAATTTTGACAATTTTGACAATTTTGACAATTTTGACAATTTTGACAATTTTGACATTTTGACAATTTTGACAATTTTGACAATTTTGACAATTTTGACAATTTTGACAATTTTGACAATTTTGACAATTTTGACAATTTTGACAATTTTGACAATTTTGACAATTTTGACAATTTTGACAATTTTGACAATTTTGACAATTTTGACAATTTTGACAATTTTGACAATTTTGACAATTTTGACAATTTTGACAATTTTGACAATTTTGACAATTTTGACAATTTTGACAATTTGACAATTTTGACAATTTTGACAATTTTGACAATTTTGACAATTTTGACAATTTTGACAATTTTGACAATTTTGACAATTTTGACAATTTTGACAATTTTGACAATTTTGACAAATTTTGACAATTTTGACAATTTTGACAATTTTGACAATTTTGACAATTTTGACAATTTTGACACAATTTTGACAATTTTGACAATTTTGACAATTTTGACAATTTTGACAATTTTGACAATTTTGACAATTTTGACAATTTTGACAATTTTGACAATTTTGACAATTTTGACAATTTTGACAATTTTGACAATTTTGACAATTTTGACAATTTTGACAATTTGGACAATTTTGACAATTTTGCCAATTTTGACAATTTTGACAATTTTGACAATTTTGACAATTTTGACAATTTTGACAATTTTGACAATTTTGACAATTTTGACAATTTTGACAATTTTGACAATTTTGACAATTTTGACAATTTTGACAATTTTGACAATTTTGACAATTTTGACAATTTTGACAATTTTGACAATTTTGACAATTTTGACAATTTTGACAATTTTGACAATTTTGACAATTTTGACAATTTTGACAATTTTGACAATTTTGACAATTTTGACAATTTTGACAATTTTGACAATTTTGACAATTTTGAAAATTTTGACAATTTTGACAATTTTGACAATTTTGACAATTTTGACAATTTTGACAATTTTGACAATTTTGACAATTTTGACAATTTTGACAATTTTGACAATTTTGACAATTTTGACAATTTTGACAATTTTGACAATTTTGACAATTTTGACAATTTTGACAATTTTGACAATTTTGACAATTTTGACAATTTGACAATTTTGACAATTTTGACAATTTTGACAATTTTGACAATTTTTGACAATTTTGACAATTTTGACAATTTTGACAATTTTGACAATTTTGACAATTTTGACAATTTTGACAATTTTTGACAATTTTGACAATTTTGACAATTTTGACAATTTTGACAATTTTGACAATTTTGACAATTTTGACAATTTTGACAATTTTGACAATTTTGACAATTTTGACAATTTTGACAATTTTGACAATTTTTGACAATTTTGACAATTTTGACAATTTTGACAATTTTGACAATTTTGACAATTTTGACAATTTTGACAATTTTGACAATTTTGACAATTTTGACAATTTTGACAATTTTGACAATTTTGACAATTTTGACAATTTTGACAATTTTGACAATTTTGACAATTTTGACAATTTTGACAATTTTGACAATTTTGACAATTTTGACAATTTTGACAATTTTGACAATTTTGACAATTTTGACAATTTTGACAATTTTGACAATTTTGACAATTTTGACAATTTTGACAATTTTGACAATTTTGACAATTTTGACAATTTTGACAATTTTGACAATTTTGACAATTTTGACAATTTTGACAATTTTGACAATTTTGACAATTTTGACAATTTTGACAATTTTGACAATTTTGACAATTTTGACAATTTTGACAATTTTGACAATTTTGACAATTTTGACAATTTTGACAATTTTGACAATTTTGACAATTTTGACAATTTTGACAATTTTGACAATTTTGACAATTTTGACCATTTTGACAATTTTGACAATTTTGACAATTTTGACAATTTTGACAATTTTGACAATTTTGACAATTTTGACAATTTTGACAATTTTGACAATTTTGACAATTTTGACAATTTTGACAATTTTGACAATTTTGACAATTTTGACAATTTTGACAATTTTGACAATTTTGACAATTTTGACAATTTTGACAATTTTGACAATTTTGACAATTTTGACAATTTTGACAATTTTGACAATTTTGACAATTTTGACAATTTTGACAATTTTGACAATTTTGACAATTTTGACAATTTTGACAATTTTGACAATTTTGTCAATTTTGACAATTTTGACAATTTTGACAATTTTGACAATTTTGACAATTTTGACAATTTTGACAATTTTGACAATTTTGACAATTTTGACAATTTTGACAATTTTGACAATTTTGACAATTTTGACAATTTTGGCAATTTTGACAATTTTGATAATTTTGACAATTTTGATAATTTTGACAATTTTGACAATTTTGACAATTTTGACAATTTTGACAATTTTGACAATTTTGACAATTTTGACAATTTTGACAATTTTGACAATTTTGACAATTTTGACAATTTTGACAATTTTGACAATTTTGACAATTTTGACAATTTTGACAATTTTGACAATTTTGACAATTTTGACAATTTTGACAATTTTGACAATTTTGACAATTTTGACAATTTTGACAATTTTGACAATTTTGACAATTTTGACAATTTTGACAATTTTGACAATTTTGACAATTTTGACAATTTTGACAATTTTGACAATTTTGACAATTTTGACAATTTTGACAATTTTGACAATTTTGACAATTTTGACAATTTTGACAATTTTGACAATTTTGACAATTTTGACAATTTTGACAATTTTGACAATTTTGACAATTTTGACAATTTTGACAATATTGACAATATTGACAATTTTGACAATTTTAACAATTTTGAAAATTTTGACAATTTCGACAATTTTGACAATTTTGACAATTTTGACAATTTTGACAATTTTGACAATTTTGACAATTTTGACAATTTTGACAATTTTGACAATTTTGACAATTTTGACAATTTTGACAATTTTGACAATTTTGACAATTTTGACAATTTTGACAATTTTGACAATTTTGACAATTTTGACAATTTTGACAATTTTGACAATTTTGACAATTTTGACAATTTTGACAATTTTGACAATTTTGACAATTTTGAAAATTTTGACAATTTTGACAATTTTGACAATTTTGACAATTTTGACAATTTTGACAATTTTGACAATTTTGACAATTTTGACAATTTTGACAATTTTGACAATTTTGACAATTTTGACAATTTTGACAATTTTGACAATTTTGACAATTTTGACAATTTTGACAATTTTGACAATTTTGACAATTTTGACAATTTTGACAATTTTGACAATTTTGACAATTTTGACAATTTTGACAATTTTGACAATTTTGACAATTTTGACAATTTTGACAATTTTGACAATTTTGACAATTTTGACAATTTTGACAATTTTGACAATTTTGACAATTTTGACAATTTTGACAATTTTGACAATTTTGACAATTTTGACAATTTTGACAATTTTGACAATTTTGACAATTTTGACAATTTTGACAATTTTGACAATATTGACAATATTGACAATTTTGACAATTTTAACAATTTTGAAAATTTTGACAATTTCGACAATTTTGACAATTTTGACAATTTTGACAATTTTGACAATTTTGACAATTTTGACAATTTTGACAATTTTGACAATTTTGACAATTTTGACAATTTTGACAATTTTGACAATTTTGACAATTTTGACAATTTTGACAATTTTGACAATTTTGACAATTTTGACAATTTTGACAATTTTGACAATTTTGACAATTTTGACAATTTTGACAATTTTGACAATTTTGACAATTTTGACAATTTTGAAAATTTTGACAATTTTGACAATTTTGACAATTTTGACAATTTTGACAATTTTGACAATTTTGACAATTTTGACAATTTTGACAATTTTGACAATTTTGACAATTTTGACAATTTTGACAATTTTGAAAATTTTGAAAATTTTGACAATTTTGACAATTTTGACAATTTTGACAATTTTGACAATTTTGACAATTTTGACAATTTTGACAATTATGACAATTTTGAAAATTTTGACAATTTTGACAATTTTGACAATTTTGACAATTTTGACAATTTTGTCAATTTTGACCATTTTGACAATTTTGACAATTTTGACAATTTTGACAATTTTGACAATTTTGACAATTTTGACAATTTTGACAATTTTGACAATTTTGACAATTTTGACAATTTTGACAATTTTGACAATTTTGACAATTTTGACAATTTTGACAATTTTGACAATTTTGACAATTTTGACAATTTTGACAATTTTGACAATTTTGACAATTTTGACAATTTTGACAATTTTGACAATTTTGACAATTTTGACAGTTTTGACAATTTTGACAATTTTGACAATTTTGACAATTTTGACAATTTTGACAATTTTGACAATTTTGACAATTTTGACAATTTTGACAATTTTGACAATTTTGACAATTTTGACAATTTTGACAATTTTGACAATTTTGACAATTTTGACAATTTTGACAATTTTGACAATTTTGACAATTTTGACAATTTTGACAATTTTGACAATTTTGACAATTTTGACAATTTTGACAATTTTGACAATTTTGACAATTTTGACAATTTTGACAATTTTGACAATTTTGACAATTTTGACAATTTTGACAATTTTGACAATTTAACAATTTGACAATTTTGACAATTTTGACAATTTTGACAATTTTGACAATTTTGACAATTTTTACAATTTTGACAATTTTGACAATTTTGACAATTTTGACAATTTTGACAATTTTGACAATTTTGACAATTTTGACAATTTTGGCAATTTTGAAAATTTTGACAATTTTGACAATTTTGACAATTTTGACAATTTTGACAATTTTGACAATTTCTGAGCCACTTTATGATTTACTTCATAATTACCCCCATCCAATTCCTATTCGTCCGATTAGTCATTTAGAAATGTGCATTTTACTAGTCTTTTGTCGTATTCCCGTCGTTTTGAGAACCCAAACCAAATTCTACATTGTATAAGAGTTTTCCAAGAGCTACCAACCTAGCGTGTAAGGTAAAAACTGTAAACTGTAACCTTATTTTTATTTTCTATTGAAGGGATCGAATAAAATAAAAATTTACGGGACGAAAAAATCGATAACCTGTTGCCAGTGACTTTTTCGCATACTGACTGCCATCAACATCGTCAAAATCGAAAGATTTGCGGTATGGTTTGATCCCGTTCGGTTCCAACTCTCTCTTTCTCTGGTATGGTTGAAAATATTTGCAATTTTTCAATTCGCTTCCCGTGCTTGCCCGTAAGGAGCAGGATAATAAAAGTCATCGTTTGGAATGGCGATGAAAAAGTGCAAAAGCTGCCGGCGCAGTCGGAAGTTGAAGACTTGTCGTTCATGGGCCGCCCGAGGTTGGAACGGTTGCTTGTTGGTTGAGTTTTACAATAAAAATTTATAAGTAGGTTAACATTTATTTTTTTTAATCGAACAACCTCTATTTTAACAACTTTTGGAGCAATTGGTGATGTGCCGTAAAGGATTTTGACTTTGTTTTAAAATTCTTGAGGGACACAAAATTGATCTAATTAAAAAAAATACTGAAAAAAATACATAAAAAAGTTTATTTTTTTTAAATTTGTAAGAAGTAGGTCCACCAATATCTCGATCGAAAAAAGTTCAAAACAGAACTTATTTACGTGCTTTAGGAGCAACACCTTTTGGGATGCTTAATTTCAAGGAAACTACCACTAAAACCACTATTAATATAAAGATGACCACAACCAACCAATTGAAGGATGCTTCCACCAGAATGGGTTTCTTCCTAGCTTCTGAATATTGGCACTCAATATATCTATTCATAACTTGAACCAGCTTGGGACATTGGCAGTGGGATTGATTCTGCAGCTTCGATGAAGGTGGTTGACTTGTAGAAAGCATCAGCCGCGGAAATGAAGGAATCAAATCTTCCAGCATAGCCAGTCCTGAGGAAAAGATCGTGAGTTGCATGTTCTGGAACAGGTGACATTTTAACGGATTCTCCACAGGGGTGCTATCCGGAACGAAACAGGGCACTCCGGTTTGGCTCGATGTCCTCGAGAAGAACACATACATTGATATCGTTGTAAATGTTTGACTGTAGCAAGGCACATCCCAATCGATCTGAACGTAAAATAGTCGATTATTGACCATTGGAGGCAAACTTGGATATCCTTTGATTTTGAGAAACACACAACCTTCCTGATTTGCTTCGGTAAGTGCTTCGAATAAATGGTTCTCGGGAAATATTATGTCGGTCGATTTGATCGGCCAAAGGATCAGTTCAGAGTTCACCAACTGCAAACAATCGTAAGAAACCTTCTCTGGTTGCGGCGTTTGTTCACAAGGACTGATTCTGCAGGACACATTATTCTGAGATAGTTGATGACAAACTAAACTTGATAGAAAAACCAAGAAAATGAAGCATCTTTTGCTGACAAAAGACATTACCCAAATGTGGTCCGGTTAGCTCTATTGAGGACTAATAAAGAGTGGGCGAGAAGCTTGTAATAATTTTTTGGTTGATGTGCCTTTTGTTAACGATGCCATTAAATAAATTATTTCTTGTCTGCTGCATTTAGTGAACAATAGAAAGCTCCATGGTTCTTGGTTCTAGTTTTACTTCCAACATCCCTTGCTGGATTTACCTTGCGGCGACAATAGACTGAATCGATTAGCTTCGTTTTTAAATTCCTCAGGTTCTGAGGTCCAAATGTTTTCATTTTGAAACAAAATTTGATAACATTTACATAAGTATATCTCATCATATACATTAGTGTGGTCCAAAAATAGGAATATATTCCAGAATCGAAATATTGGGGGATTCAACTCGTTCACTAATCTGTTCTAAGGCTTCATACCAAGTTCCAGCTTATTTGGTTAACTCTAAGGGGTTGCTCAACGACGTTCAAGTTTGTATGCTAACAAACTCTTTCGACCTTATTTAACACATTTGATTTGAAATGAAAGAAAAGGGAGTTTTTTGATAATAGTCGCATGGTTATTTATAAAAATTGTTTTAGAAGTGTGTGTGTTTGAATTTTTGTGAACTCTTGAAAATTTTTTTTGTGCATATTGATTACTATCTGGTGCTCTATTGCCTATTTTATGGCGTTTATCGCAGTTTATTACGACTTTGATAAGTCTGCCGAGCTTCAACCGGATTTGCCCGGATATTTGATATAAAACTTGGAAATTATTTTCGTAATATAAAAAAAAAACTATTCAATTAGAACATTCAGACTAGTTGTACAATGATTTAAATATTTTC
Source organism: Uranotaenia lowii (assembly GCF_029784155.1). Taxonomy (NCBI): domain Eukaryota; kingdom Metazoa; phylum Arthropoda; class Insecta; order Diptera; family Culicidae; genus Uranotaenia; species Uranotaenia lowii. The sequence goes on from NC_073693.1 coordinate 24,974,770, forward strand.
CGAAGTGTTTCTTCAACACTACACTTTGTATCTTTGTATTCGTCGCAGGCATTGTTGTTCAAGTGCAACCGCATTGCATACGTCTGAAATAAACCAGATAAAACGTATAGGTACCATATCCCATCACAAGACAAGAATATTGTCGAATGATGTGCTGTGTGAGTATGTAAATAGGCATTTGAAAAACATTCTATGTTTCCAACCCCTGGAAAACAAACACCGACTAAAATGTCCAGCAGTAAGCAGCTTTGCGTGTGTATGTAAACTGGCATTAGAAAACAGTTTCTCATTTCACATTCCCACTCCCATTCCATGCTCCATCTCATTCCCATCAAAGGCAAATGAGGATGAAAAAAAACCGGTCAAACGACAGACGTACAACGCAGAGCGTTTTTGATTATCGGGCGTGGCAAAAGACTAACTGATTCAGTTGGTACACTGGTTAAGTTACCATATTGGCAAGTCAAAATAAGAATTTTGCATTGGGTTCGAATCTCACTTTATTTTTTTTAAATTTTATTTTGGAATAAACTATCCAATAGGATGGAAATCCCATAAAATGTTTTTTTTCTTGATTCGCTTTTTTTTTACTTTTCTACAAATATGTTTATTTCTACCAGTTTAATATTACAATAAACAAGCAACAAGCATATTAAGAAGGCACGTGATATAACCTAATACATAATATCAAAGGCAGATTTGAAATTCACAAATTATATTTTAAAAACGAAATAAAACATTAAGGTCAACGTCAACTGTGTTTGTGGAGAGAATATACTGTAAGTATTGTGTGAAAAGCTGAAACATTAAACTTTTTTCATCGTTCACAAATGTCCGAAATACGGGGATTTGAAATCCGAGAACACAATATTTCTTGTTTTACGTGTGTTAACTAACTTGATCTTACTAAGCGTGTACCACCAGCAATTTCGAACTTGGGAACAATCCACCAACCTATGATTAATATCTTCAATTTCTTGAGGACAATATTCACAGTATGGCGAAATCCCTCTTCCGAATCGAAATTGATTTTCTGCGCAAGCTATTTTCTCATTGACAAGAAGATACCACGAGGATTGATAATCAGATGAAATTGACTTATGAAATATATTCTTCCAAATATGTTTCCAAGTATAATCTGGATATTTTTCAACTACATGTGGCTTCGGTAGAATTTGAATAAAATGGTTATAAATACTTGATGCCAAAGGATTTTCAATGCATGTTTGAGGGAGATAAGGTAAATTTAACCAAAGTGTTTTAAGAAATTGTGAATTAATAGGAATCTGTTTAATATTTGGAGGATTTCCAACATTTTGAGTCAAATTAATTAAAAAGGGGGATACTGTTCCTAGTTTCAAAAATCTTGCTATTAAAAGTGATTTGCATTTGAACTCCGGTGATATCAAATCCAATCCTCCATCTCTTTTAGGTAAACACAACTGATTAAACGATATTCTTAGACTTTGATTAAACCATAAAAAAATCCCATATAAAGATTTTAGTTTTGCTATAATTTTCTAATTTACCGAAACTGTTGAGGCAACAAACCATATTCTGGATGAAGCATATGTATTTAAATAGATTATTTTTTGAATTAAATTAAGTTTTCTATATCTATTGTTATTCAACATAAAATTAAGTTTTTGACAAATATCTTCCCAGTTTTTGTTCACCATTTTTAATGTACTATTATTGTACTAAATTCCTAATATTTTTACATCCTCCTTAAACTCTACCCAGTTTGGTACATTATTTAGTTCTCGGTTAATACCTACTTTCATAGAGTACGTTTTGTTATAATTTACTTTCGCTCCAGCTGATTTTTCAAAATTATCAAAGATTAACTTGGCAACGTTTATTTTATTAGGATCATTTAAAATCAAACTTATATCATCAGCATAACAATTTAATAAATCTTCATTTCCGATCAAATTATCTTTAAGTTTCGATATCAAAGGCTCTATATAAATACAGAACAATAACATTGATAAAGGATCTCCTTGTCTTACTGAACGCTCTATTTTTATTTCGTTAGATAAATTTCCGTTGAACAAAATTTTTGAAAATGAATTTTCTTGGCATGATTTGATAAAAGATATAAAATTGGTATTTAATCCCATTTTTGTTAAAGTATCAATTAAAAATAAATGATATACTCGATCAAAAGCTTTTTCTAAATCAAAAGAAATTAATATACCTGTTTTTTTAGTTATATTCAATTCGCAGATTTTGTCCTCTATTGAACAGGTTGCTTCATATATGTTTCTGTTGTGACATGCACATTTTTGTGCATCTGAGATTATTAAATGATTCAAAGTTGATAATCTGTTCTTTGAAATTCTCGGAATAAGCTTATAATCGAAGTTCAGAAGAGTAATTGGTCTGTAGTTTTCAATTTTATTTTTATTACCTTTCTTTTTTATAAGAATAATTACTCCTTCAAGAAATTTCTTAGAAATTTGTCCATTCATTACTTCATTCAGAACTAACAAAAACTCATTTTTAATGATATTCCAACAAAAAGTATAAAAAGATTTTGTCAAACCATCACAACCTGGAGATTTACGTGACTGACTTTGCTTAATTGCTATCCAAGCTTCTTCCTCTGTAATTCTATTCATTAAGTTTGTATTTGATGTCAAATTTTCGGGAAGCACCTTTGCTGGTTGAAAAGGAGGGCCATCAACCCGTTGCTCTTTAAAAAGATTAATGTAATAAGAGACTATTTCTTGTTCAATTTTCGTTGAATCATTTTCAATTGTGCCATTTATTTCTAGAGAGCATATAGAAGAACCATCACGATTTCGAACATTTTCTGCAACTTGAAAAATAGAAACATCTTCTCCGGCTATATATGTTTTAGAGTTTTGATAGAAACTGTTTGATATCATTCTCTGATTGGCCAACATTTTTCCTTTGATTTTATTTATTTCTCCTAATAATAATGGATTTTCTAAGTAATCTTTATACAAATTACTCAAAGCACAATAGAAAAACTCCTCAGTATCTCTGAATCTTTTCTTAATAACATTTTGTTTCCATTTAAAAAAAGCTACAGTTTTTATCTTCGCGAAATCAGTCCACCACGATAACCACGAATTATAATATCTCCTCTGAGTTATCCAATAGTTCCATTTTTGTCGAAATTCTAGCAAATTTTCTTCATTAAGTACTATATCATTTAATCTCCAAACACCTCTTCCAGAACTTTTGCCCAAATAAGGTAAACTAATTTTAAGTATAACCGCTTTATGGTCAGAAAAAGAACGCAAATTTGATTTAATCTGTACTACATGATTTTAAATGCCTTTACTCACATAAATTCTATCTAACCTTGCACCAGAACCATTTCTTACAAACGTGTAATCAATTTTAGTTTTATTCTTTACTTCCCATGAATCAACCAACTGTAAATTTTCAACAAAAAATTTCAACGAAGAACTGTAGTTTGATATATGATTGGCATCTTTTTGATTAATAACACTGTTGAAATCACCTCCTATTATTAAATCGCCAAACCCATTATTCACATATAAAGGTAAAGTGTTTTTGAAGAAATTTTCTCTATTTATTTTGTGTGCACTCCCTGAAGGCGCATACACACTGCATATTGCTGTATTTTCGTTAATTTTAAGACTTATTGCACGACTATCAAGACTTTTTCTAACATTAGATACTTTAACATATGATTTTACAAGAATTGCTGTACCTCTTTTATTATTATCAATAAGGCTATGATCATTTAGTATCCGGGCACTTTATTTCGGTGATATCTACGTTAATAGAGCTCGGATATGCAAAACTTTAGTAGCGTTGTGTTGGTTATGAAAAGGACTATCTTGCATATTTTTGATAGATTTTTAAGTTAACGTGTGTTTGAGATATTTACGACGCAAAAAGACATGATAAAAATAATTTTGCACAAAATTGCTCCTTTTACGCATTTTGCGCCTCGAAAATTCTTCATTGTTGACTTGAATGCTCATGAACTGTTGATTTTTTCTGATTTTTTTTTCGAACCAAATGGTTAAGAAGTATAAGAAGCCACTCTAGAATCCACACGAAGTTCAAATCAACCATGGGAGTGCAACCCTTGATCTTAAATATGGTAAAAAGTCTATGGTTATTGGGGATAACTAAATGCAGACTACTTAAATAATGCAAAAAATCCATTTCCGGCAGGCAAAAAGTGTTGCCTGACTAGTAGACACCAAGTAAATAACTAATAATGATTAGTTCCAAAGATTGTAATCTGTGCATCCGGTTTTTACGCAATATGACAGATGTGTTCTGATGGACAAAAATAATTATGATAAAACCGGATTTAAGAGATCAAATTCTTCGAGATGCCTACTCATGAAAAGGCTCCAACACGATTCAAATTGCTTTTTCCAGGTAAGTTTGTGTGAAATAGCATGATTTTGCAAAGGTTTTGCTTCTCTAGTAAAAAAAATTAATCAATACATGACTGAAAAAAGTGTGCAAAGATAAAAAGTTTAAGAGGTTGTATATGAGACACGACCGTAATGTTGACGTAGAATTACGACAGCCTATCTTGTGCCAATGTATTTTTCGTAATAAATTTAAATTTTTTTGAGTAAAGTTGATCAATTTCAAACAAGTGGTTGACCGTTAAAAACATTATTCAGCACTATTCAGTTGCATAACTAAAGGCGAAATAAATATAAGCATGTACAATAATGTACATATAAGTGGTGTCAAGACCCATGGCTTAGAAATTGAAGTTTTGTTTCTAAGCATATTATATACAAGCTCAGTATCAAACGCCTGCGAGAAAGCTTCTAATGATAGTGCTGGCATTTAATAAATCAAGTGTTCTTAAATAAGGAGTTTTGAATCTGTTTTTCTCTTTTATTCAACGTTTGGATTAATAAAAACGCTGCATAAAAAGACAAAAATTGAAGCAATACTTTTTTAAACAACACAGTTTTTCATCAAATTTCAATAAAAAATCTGCTAAATCAACAACTGATCCCTTTCATCCATACGCTTAACTCTTAGCAAAAGATGACGCACATAAAATGTGCGTTAATATATATCAAGTATGTACATTTGTTGTCTAATTTGCAATTCTCGTTTGGTCAATTATTTAGAGTCAGTACAATGGTCGTGCTAAAAACGACGTTTTTTAAACATTGATACCATTAGTCAAACTTGTGACAGCAAAGTGTTTTTTTTATTTTACACATAATAACTATGATCAATATTTTTTGATAGGCACAGAAGAACACAAAATGCTCTCTTGCATGCAAACTATCCGTAACAAAGAAACGCATAGTATTAAACGCCTATGAATAGGCAACGATTTCTTCAACATTAAAATCAAACGCTTGCAAGCTAACTAGTACCTATCAGTGCCGAAATTTTGAGCTTTCTCACCGCTGCCTTTGATAGAAACGCTTGACCCAGTGCAAAAGTAGAGAAAAATCTCCCTGAAAGTTCTGCCTCATGCGTCTCTTCTGAATCAATATCAATTCGGTATCTTTTTTTGTAAAGGCCGATAGTGCCAATATCGCTGTTCGAGAAAATTATTTTTAAAATTTTAAAGCTCCATAAGTTTCCAAGGAAAATATTACTTATGAACTCAGCTGATTACTCGATTTATTTACATTTGACTCATAAGCGTGTGGCGTTGATGGTAGGTGGTGTGGGTAGGTGGTAGGTGACAAGGGTGGTGTGTGGCGTGGGTGGTAGGTGACAAGGGTGGTGTGTGGCGTGGGTGGTAGGTGACAAGGGTGGTGTGTGGCGTGGGTGGTAGGTGGCGTGGGTGGTGAGTGGCGTGGGTGGAAGGTAGAGTTGGTGTGTGGCGAGGATGGTGGATGGCAGGTGATGTGGGTTAGGTGGCTTGGGGGTAGGTGGCGTGTGGCATGGGTGATGTGTGGCGTGGATGGTAGGTAGCGTGGGTGGTAGGTGGTGTGTGGCGTTGGTGGCAGATGATGCGGGTGGTGTGTAGTGTGGGTAGGAGGCGTGGGTGGTAGGTGGCGTGGGTGGAAGTAGAGGTGGTGTGTGGCGAGGATGGTGCATGGCAGATCGTGTGGGTGATGGATGGCTCGGGTGGTAGGTGGCGTGGGTGGCGTGTCGCATGGGTGATGTGTGGCGTGGGTGGTAGGTGACAAGGTAGGTGCTGGTTATGCATGGTCTCCGCTCTTTTCGTACTGTGGCAACTTGCCACTGTTTGAACGGCAAAACGATATCTGCATAGGATTACCGCTGGTGGGGTCCGTATGCAGATCGAATTGCACTGCTCAACGGGCAAACTGAGAATGAAACCAGTCGACCGGAGACCCCTTACTTTTATATCTTTCGAAGGAAGGGAAAAATAAAACATACCAAGGGGCGTGGCGTCCCATGTTTTTTTGTCATTTTCGACCAGCCAATCAACGATGAGCAGGCTTGAAATGTCTTAAAGGAAAGATGTCCTTGAGTTGGAAAGTTTTCGTGACGCGAGATCCGATCGCAACTTTCAATTTGCCCCCCTATAGTGTTGCCGTAAGACGTAATTCTACGTCAAAAAGAGATTTTATGAAAAAGTTAGAGTATTTCTTGAAATCATTGATAAATATATTTTTTTGTATTTTTACGTTAAATGTCATATTAACACCTTCATTTCCTCCATAGAAAGTTTTTCGATCAAATGAATAGTTTTTAAAATACACACGTTTGAAACTGCCCGGATACTAAATGATCATAGCCTTATTAAAGAAACTTTCAAAACCGTTTATAAAAAATTCTCTTGAAACCTCTTGCAATAACAAAATATCCAGATCCATCAAAAAAATAAAAGTTTTCAAGGCATTTATTTTATTTCCATTTGTTATTCCATTAAGATTAATTGTTCCAACATTGTAACACAAATTATTATTCATATTATTCATATTTTTCTTTCAAATGCTATTTTATTTTCAGTTATTATTTATTTTCAATAATCATTTTTCCCGCTTCATTCCCATTATCAAAATCATCATCAGAAAGAAGTGCCCTGTAAGAATTGCTTTGCAGTACATTCTCAATGTGATCAATCCTGTTCGTAGAACCGGTTCGCCCATCGGTTTGTTTCCCCTTCCGCCCAACCGTTTCCCGCAGGTTTCGAACATTTGATCGCGATCGTGAGTTCCGTTGTGTGATTTTTGTGTTCGTGTCTGTGTTAGTATTGGTGTTGTTTCGTGGTGCTTTTGGTGTTCTGTGTGCGTTGCTGAGTTGACCACCATTACTTTTAATGCCTTCCGTGTTCGCCTTGCTTGTAGTTGCCCTTTCTTCTCGAACACCAACCTTTTTAACAGCACCGGCATAGTTCACGCCTGTCGCAATAAGACGGTCGCTGATGCTTCCACCTTGCAGTTGCATCTCCATGTAGCTGGCTTCCATACACTTACGCCCCCAATGGACCGGTTTGTGGCAGTGACGACAAGTTTGCTGTTGATGCTTGTAGGTGACCAGTGAGACTTCGCCACAGATGTTGATGTAAGACGGAACTGCGGTGCGAAGTTTCACCCGAACCGCACGTATCCCATTCTTGATACCATTCAGCTGAGCAGGTTCCGTCCAGAATTCATCCTTAATCCACAATATTTCTCCAAACTCCTCCAAAGCTTTTGTGATAAACGTGTTATTGGTTTGTGGGGACACATCGTGGACACGTACTGTTGTAGCTCCATCTTCCATGAATACGCTGACCTTATATTTTATTTGCTCAACGGTTAGAAAATGGATCCCTCCGTTGATTTCTGTTGCCGCTATGGCTGATTCCTCGGAATCAACCTCAACGAATACCAATGCCTTGCCTGTGTTGTGTTGTAGTGATTTTACTTGCGAGTATTCCACCTTCAAACTTTCGTTGACAAATTTTGAGATGATGATCATGTTAACTTTTCTTGACGGAACGTTTCCCATATCGATGACCAAAGTGTTCAAACGTGGACCATTTGATGTTAGATGGTAAGCTGGGGCCGCCATCTTACCACGTGTTTGGTTGTTCTGTTATCTGGGACACTGTCCACAGACTATTTTTTAAAAGCGCTCGATACAATAGCACACCAGAGTTAAACGAAAGCGTCTTGACCACTCAACTGCCGAACACAGACATACTTTGCGTGTGTATGTAAACTGGCATTAGAAAACAGTTTCTCATTTCACATTCCCATTCCCATTCCATGCTCCATCTCATTCCCATCAAAGGCAAATGAGGATGAAAAAAAACCGGTCAAACGACAGACGTACAACGCAGAGCGTTTTTGATTATCGGGCGTGGCAAAAGACTAACTGATTCAGTTGGTAAACTGGTTAAGTTACCATATTGGCAAGTCAAAATAAGAATTTTGCGTTGGGTTCGAATCTCACTTTATTTTTTTTTTAATTTAATTGTGGAATAAACTATCCAATAAGATGAAAATCCCATAAAATGTTTTTTTTTTCTTGATTCGCTTGAATGTGAAATCTCATGAGATTGAGATTTTTTTGAGTGAGATTTTCCCTTTTTTGAATCTCAGTGTGATCAATTTGTCTCATCGTAAGCATCACAAACAATTTCTGTCTTGAGTGTTGACGTTTTCTTAGCCTGAGTGTCACAGGAAAAAAAAATACTTTTTTGAGGGCAGAGATGCCAGATGTTTTCGATGAGTTATGATATGAATTATGGAATAATATTTGCGCAAACTCTTGCACAATGAAACATAAAAATCAGAAATAAAATAAATTTTTAAGTTAAAAAAGCTGTACTTACCTCAACTTTTTAAAATACTGTCAGTTAAAGCTGTTGAATGTAAAATGCTGGTGCTACATTTTTTAAACATACTTTTACGAATTCAGTTTAATCAGGTAAATGATAAGAATTAGACATTACAATTACAAATATCGAAATGCCCAAGATTTTTTTTTAAACACTATGTTTTCCAGGAAATTATTTTAAATAACTTACATCGCAGCAATCTTTAAACAAAATAAGCAAAATCTGAAAAGTTATTAAAATATTTCGAATATAAAGAAACTTGTTGCAGCCGAAATTCTCACGAAGCTATATACAGATCGATGTTATATTCTTGAATGCAATACATCAATGTACTTCACCAATTGTTAAGTTAGGAAACAGATTGGTTACAGTTGAACATCAAAACAAAAAATTGAGACCAACGAATAAATCATTCCAATGATAACTTCTGGTATCCCAGATTTGTAAACAGCCTGGAATCAATAACATGTGAAAAGCATATACTAGCCAAATATAATAAAATAAATAGGTTAATAAAAAAAATTCCCTATCAAATTCAAGTAGCGGTTTGTAGCTTCTATCCAAATGGTTATTTTTTTTAAGTTTTAGTTAAAATAATTCATATTCATATCATTTTGATGAAAATTTTTGTTAAATAAAAGCCGTTTTTTTTATTGACGTTGGCACACATACCTTTTCCGAATGTTATATCGACTAAAGTGATGTTTAAAATTTCCTGTAGGAAATTTCTAAAGTATCGCCGTGAACATAAATACAATAGAATTTAATGTTTACTGCGAATAAAATTGAACCATATACAACTTTATGTGTCTGTTGATTTCTTTTGCTTATTCTTTCTTATTTGTGTCTTTTTTTTTTTTGAAATTGATGAACCTTGTTATAAAAAAAACTGATGCCAATTTCCAAATACTGCATATGCATATTGTCATCTTGTGACCGTCCTTAACTTTAGCTGTTGGTTTAATAATGCATATGTTGTTGATCAATCTTCCCTCAGGCTCGAACTCACAACGTTCCGATTCCTGTCCTTCGATACTTCCTCGGCGCCATTTCATGTTCATACAAACAAGCAAATTTGTTCATGAACAGTTGAGAGTTCCGTTTAAAAATCAGTTGGTCGTATAAAATACCATTGACTGCATCATTTCAGACTCCAAATCTATTTATAGATGCCGTTTTTTGATATACAACTTTAACCTATCTCATAGACGATTCTATTACAATCAATAATTGTATTGAGTGCTGTGCGATCTTAGCTAGCTATTTACTGTACTGTTAAACAATTCGACAATCTGCAAATTGTTTAAATTCCATTATACGATGTTCTTACAATTACTGTACGACCTTTCATGGAAATAATATGTCATCATAGATCGCAAGCATGAAAGATTGTTTAATTGCACAGTGGGATTAAATATTAAGCGTTACACAATTCTACTGCGATTCAAAACAACTTTATTGATCTTTCTATAAGATTTACAAAACGTTATTGATTATAATGAACTATACAAACCATAAACGATAAAATATAACTTGGTTTAGCATGATGTTTATACAATTCCAATCTAAACTGGATGCTTATACAATCTACAATAAACACTACTTTACGATTTCTGGTTATCTGGAATCGCTTATCACATAACCGGATTTTTTAAAGCGTCGCCTGTGTTTTTGCAAACGCCGACTGTATGTGCCACTTTTTTTCACTTTTATAATTTTTTTCTAAATTAAAACTGCCTTCATTTTTGAAACAAAATTCGTCAAGGATTTCCAATTTTTGCAATTGTTGACATAAGATGATTACGATATTACTAAGCATAGGAATTGCATTATTATCAATTATTTACCGATTAAGTTTATCTCAATAAGCGACTTTGAATGACATATAAAAATAGATTGTTAAATTCCATTATACGATGATCTCACAATTACTGTACGAACTTTCATGGAAATAATATGTCATCATAGGTCGCAAGCATGAAAGATTGCTTTATTGTACAGTGGGATTAAATATTGAGCTTTACACATTTCTTCCAGAGACGAACCAGCCAAAGGCTAAAAGTCTCTTAAAATAATGAAAAAAAAAATTAACTGGATTAGATATAAATATCTAGCTAAGATAGGTTTGAGTAACAATTTTGATATGCTCTTCTGATCGGGCTATTACTGAGTTTTGACCAAATTTACTTAGATATAGCACAGTATTTAAGTTGGAAATTTTGAAATCAAATGCCCAGATTTTGCCAGGTTTTTAACACTAAACATACCGACACTTTGTATATACCTTTTCATACCGCGAGCGGTCAAATGACGGTTTACACTGTTTTCGCTAAAACTTTCTTGTTTCTCAACCGATTCCTTTAAAATTTATAGTTTTGAAAAGCCTATAATGTGACTCAAATATGTTTCTCAGACAGTTTTCAGCTACAATCAATAATTTCAAAGCTATTTTAAGTCCAAAAAATTTTTTATGAAAAAACATGCCTCAGTAAAAAGGCTGTAAATCAGTTATTTAGTGCTCGAAAAAAATTTCACTTAGTGCCTGAGAAAGCTGAAGTTATTTTTGCTAAGCATTGCACCGCCAATGCATTTACACCACTAGAACCGGTATAAAATTAGCCTTTTTTTGCATATAGTTTTATCGCCTAAACCTCACGTTAAAGTACTCAAAATCCAGTGCAAAGCTGAGCTTAGGTGTAGGAATTGTATCAAAAATCCAAATTGATAAAAAGTTCGAAAAACAGCTACCTTTGAAAAGTCGTCATAAATTATGAATTTCGTATTTCACAAAATCTAAAGATGCCAAAATGTGACAAATTACGTCAACTTTCCAATTCACTTTTTAAATTTTCTCTACTGTAACAGGAACAGCTTTGGCGGTTGATTGATTGAAAAATATGGGTTTTACACAACTTTTTTACAATTTTTGTGAGCATGATCTTAAAAAAAAAATGATAAAAATTTACGTATGTGCAACATATAGCTTCTAACTTCAGCTTTCTCAGGCACTAAGTGAAATTTTTTTCGAGCACTAAATAACTGATTTACAGCCTTTTTACTGAAGCATGTTTTTTCATAAAAAAATTTTTGGACTTAAAATAACTTTGAAATTATTGATTGTAGCTGAAAACTGTCTGAGAAACATATTTGAGTCACATTATAGGCTTTTCAAAATTATAAATTTTAAAGAAATCGGTTGAAAAACAAGAAAGTTTTAGCGAAAACAGTGTAAACCGTCATTTGACCGCTCGCGGTATGAATAGGTATACCACATGCGATATTCGAAAACCACAACACTTAGAAAAAATTTAAAAACGCAAAAATACTTGCATTTTGAAAATAAAAATAGTCCTGTTGCTAATTTGGCGAAAAAAAAATTATATAAGGCGTAATCATCTTTCAAAGTTTAAAAACCGTCATTTGACCGCCTCCGGTACGTTTAGTGTTAAATAAAACTGTCAGGATTTGCTGAGCCCGGAGACGTGAGGGAAAGAATATGGAAACCTTAGACTAGAATAAGGTTACCGTATGTTTCCGCACATCGCCGGGTCCGATCCCAGGCTATTTTTTTTTTTAAACTGGCAAAATCCAGGCATTTGATTTCAAAATTTTCAACCCAAAACCCTGCAATATCCGGGAAAATTTGGTCAAAACCCAGCAATAGCCCCATCAGAAGAGCATATCAAAATCATAACTGAAACCTATCTCAGCGAGATATTTATGTTTATCTTATCCAGTCATTTTTGTTATGAGGATTATTATTTATGTTTTATCGAAAACAGATTTCTATCTACTTTAGATAAATTTTTTTTTTTAATTTTTCTATATTACCTAATACAAATAAAAGAATTTTGTGATTGCTTTATGATGAAATTAAATGATTACATTGATGAACACTATAATTGTAGACCATGGTTTAGTTTGTATTTCAAAAGCTTCAATATTACTATACTTAATCTAGTACTTTATTCAATCTGTATACTTTACTTGACAGAAGTATGAGTCGAGGGAAAATGCAGAGAGTACAGATATTTTTCTCTGCTTTAAAAGTTGTTGGATTTTGAAAGCCCTTATTCCAATACATCTAGTATTCCTTCTTAATTCCCGATAATCCTATTCCAATCCAGTCTTATTTCAATGCATCAAACCATTTTGTATTCCAGTTCATCTAAACGACACAACTTCAATTCACGCAAACAGCTTCCTGATTTCCGTTCGCACGTTCCTATTGTAAATAAGTGTAAGTTTTGTAGTTCGTATACTTAGAATAAATTTTTCAGTATAAAAGAAATTTTCTTATCATGAAAGGTAAGCTTAGTGTGTCTTGAGGTAAGTTGGGTATAAAGGTAAGGTTATTCTGTTGTATAACTATTTCATTTATTGATTATATTATATAAGAACGTTCAATCAGTTGCCAGCTGGGCAGGTATCTACACGCATACGGAATACCTGTCGAAGATTCATAACACTGAGAATGTTATGAATTTTATACGGTTGCGAAACTGTTTGCTCGTTCTACATATAAGACATACACATATACGAAATTCATTCATTACATGACAGTTCACCCGAAGCCATGGTGTCGGGTATGTGCTAATTTGCATTGAAGATTGGCCGAACTTATAATCTAAAGAATGCAATTTAGCGCATACGTTGTCGAAACTGCGGTGAATCCGTGCACCCATGGTGGATTATCTACATATGTACATACATACATACATAAAAGAAATTTCCTTATCATCTTTGCAGAAATATTTTTTAAATAAATAAACTAGGTTCTCAAATGACATGAGCTTTTTCTGCCGTAGAATCTACAGCATTATTAGTTTACATATAACGATTTAGCCTATTGATAAGGTGTCGGAGAAGGTAATCAGAAGTCTCGAGCAGGAATCATGGTCGAGGTGATTTTTTTTCTCACTTCATTGATGAAGATTCTTTTACATTTTGTAGCATCGTTCGCCGAAAAAAGCACCAACACATAATGTATGAGTGGGTGTGAATTGTTTGTTTTCTACACACAGAAATACATAATTTTGTTATTGCTTTTTGATGAATCTATAACTTACCTTTTAATATAAATGCATCGATCATACATAGTAAATGAAAAAAAAAACATCACTACCAGGAATAGAACGCGAGACCTCTAATTATCTCTCTGACACATAGGCCAATAGGCCAATGACGCTGCTGGACTGAATGGCGGAAAACGTTCACCCCAATGAATGGTGCTTATACTGCCCCAGACGAGGTTTTCATTATGCTCCTACAGTGACTGATTTTAAGCTTTCAACAAAAATGTTTAAAATATATTTTAAACATATTTATCTAATTTTTAAGGTTTTAACCAGTTAGGAAATAGACTTTTTATTTGTGTCTTAACACGTGTCCTTCTTAAGGTGGCCATTATGCCCTAGCACCCCATAAATTCCCATTGGCCACTTTCATGGCACCCAATCGGATGTATGTCTTTGCGCACTTGAACGTCCCTTAAGAAGCAGCCGATGCAGAAGGAAAATAATCATCCTCTTGCTAACGAGCTCAGATAGAACAATAGGCAAAGACATGCAGCTGGTAAGGATTGGAATTGGAAAAATGATGAGTTCGAATCTCATCTGTTATCGTTTTTTCTGCATCAATTCCAATAAGATTTTTAGGTGATATATCCTATGTGGATGAGTAATAACTTCGTTTAAATTTTAACAACGGGTGATATGATGTAGTTATGCATTGACTTTTTTTTTAAAAACATTTTCATTATTTGAAACGGCACAGTTGCGCTTGAGATGCCAATCGGATCGGTTCATTTTTTTGCGCTCTCGTTTTGTGGCTGCAGGTTGAAAGTGTGAAAAGGGACTCGAAAGTTTTTTACTGATATATAACCGAATGGTGGGGGAGTGAAATGCTGGATGGAGCATGAATGGAAGGTGTAGAAGTTAGAGTGAAAGAAAAGGGATTTTGGTGCAATAATCAGCGAAATTACAAAAAGCAAAATGGCGTTCAGCACAAGCATGTGCTGCTAAAGTGAATTGCCCGTGCGTCGCTGGGAGTGTTGACATTTTGGCGAAGGCAGCCATTATTGTGAAGAAGAGGATTCTTCAATAAGGAAAGGGCGGTGATTCAAATGGAAATATATGAAGGATCGTTTGAATTTAAAAATGTGCAGGTGTTTCACTGGAAGTGCCTGGAACGGCTGGGAAAAGAAAAGGCTGAAGCAGCCACGAGACTATTTTCTACCGTTTTGAAGAAGGGCAGCTGGTTGCGGGTTGGAAAGGAGGGGGTGGTAAAGAAAGCTTGGTGAAAACCCCAGCTTACTTCGATCGGTAGAAACATAGCGGGAATTGAACGAGAGAAGAGTTGTAGGTATTGGCCTATTTGAGCGGGGCAAACGGTGGTGTGTGTGTGTGTGTGTGATCCATCCAACGACCCCCTGAGCTGGCAGGTATGTTATGCAAAGGAGCTAATATTAATCTATTCGATTAATATTGTTCAATTGCGGGTGCTGGCGGTGTTAGCTCTATTGAAATTCCAGAAACCCATTTCAGAATGACAGAGACCTAGCTGCACATTCCGAGGTAACTTTCCTTGTCAATAAGCCCCGCCTAATCATAGCCGCATGACCAAATGGGTCATGTAATTATGATTAGACTTCCCATATTTTATTGTTGGCATATCCAAGTAAAAACATTATACAATTGCCTAATTGTATAAAATCAGTACTCTAATATTCCCAATAAAAAATGGACGTGTATTTAGTTTATATTTTGCTTGATTTATGATGTTTATTATATTATGGATACTAATAAATATTGCTTGGGAAAGGAGAAAAAAAAATTAAATATAACGAGGTATAAATGCTTGGTGGAAAAACTTACATTTTTGCTGAAAAAAGTTGATTATTTTGTTATTTTTTTCGTGAGTTCGTCATTAGCAGAATTACACTAAACAGAAAATAACAAACGCAAAATTACAAAATAGTGAAAAAAAACTAAAAAAATAATTATAGAAATATAATAATATCTAATAATAATTAGAACCCACAGTATGGTATGATTATATAGTATGATTCGAATAACCAAATAGCACCACGCGGTTTGTGGATGCCTGTTTTTTTCTGGTGGACAGCTGGAATAAATTATAAAGTTATAGAACAAAATTAAAAATCAGCTAACTTAATGAGTAATGTCTATCATGCTTCTCAATAGATGAATGAAAGGCATGTTAAATGAGTCAACCTGAAAACCACAAAAATAATATTAATTATAATAATAATAGTAAATATTTAAATGGATTTCTTTTCCATCAGTTTCGGGTAGAAAACTCGTAAACTCGTCCTCTAGAATTGAAAAGTTTATTATTTTTTTTAAGGATATACCCCTGACCATTATTTGAGCAACATGGATCAAGAGAATATTCAATATGAATTGAATGATTCAAATGTTATATCTTTAATAATATATTAGAAACTAATAATATTAGCTTCTAATAGTAGAATGTACCTAAATGTGAATGATTGATGATAAATAATGATTACACTAAGGTTTTTAAGGCGGCTGGATTTGTTCAGTACTTCTGAAACGGCTTTATTTTGCATGCTTTTTTTTGCCATCTGTACGGTTCTTCTACGCGGCTCTCGCGAATCAACACGTTTTTCGAGCGAAAATATTTAAGTCTTTTACGTTATCAACGGATTTCATACCGCGTAAAAAACCTTAGTTTACTAGATGTAATAAAAAAAAACAATTATAGTAAAGAATTTTCATGGGAGTTACAAAAAAAAATTGGAATAAAAATGAATATTGTGTATAATAAAAATGCATCTTTTCGGATATGTGATAAGTTAAAAAAAAAATACATTCCTGGATGAACTCCGAGAAATTGCTGTAAACAAGTGAGAAATTTTTGCTCTACAATTATAATTTGTTACATAAATATCCAAAATAAACGATGCTGAAATAGTTATGCTTTTATGTAAATATAATAAATGTCGTGTTTAAAATATTTGTTTTGTTAAGTTGCTCTTGCCTATGCCAGTTCATCTGGAAACATAATGAACAGAATTATGTTATTTCTAATAATGATGTCCTATAATAACTTATTTGTAAACAGCAGTTGATTTGTTCTTGTTAGGTGAAAGCTGTTTCGAACAGTCGACCAAATATTTGACTAAATTTTCCTAAAAGATAGATAACGTGATTTATTAAAATATTCAGTAGGATTGATTACTACTTACAATTTGCAGGTTTGATTCATATCAATATCTTCATATTTCACGATCATTAAAACAATTTAGTACGAGAGAGCTGTAGGGGAACTGTTCAAATGTATTTGTTCAGGTCACACAAGAGAAATTTCTATCTCTTTCAATATAACATAGGTGCGAAAAAAATCCATTATCAGAATGGAAAATCTATTGCTCTCTATTATACCTATGTTTTAAAATCAATGATAAGAAAGGATTTTTCAACATTTAACTCGAAAACTGATCCCCAAAAAACTGAAAATCATAATTCATTCCACTGAGGGATGAATGACATCCAGATATTAAAATCCCAAAGATCAAATAAATTTAAAAAACAAAATCATTTCATTTAATTATTTATTTTTAAGATTAAGAACTGCTGCCTCAGGCGAAAGAAAACAGTTCAAACTCGCATGTAATATCCCTGTCAACTTCGATAACGAAATATTCATTTAAGCCTTGTGAGTAAACGAGATGGCACCAAATTTCATTTCTTTCTAATTTGGCCGGCCTTACCAGAAAACATACACTATCTGACTAATGCAAATATTTTACTCACCAGATGGCAGTATGCATTTTACGAACTGGAAATTTTTACCAGGGTAACCAGTATCCTCGAAAATAAACGTTTAGAGATATGTCATGTCCCGATAAATGCTTAACACACTGTAAATGAATTATTATAAACACTCATTTAAGATGAGATCTTTTACAGATCCGATCTATGTGTGATCGTGTTCGAAAGATCAATAAACGATCATTCTGATCTCAGCCATGACTAGATACGGAGCCGATTATAAGCGTGTTTTATTTTCTACCGGAAACTCTAATTCCATTGGTTTTATTTGAAGTGTTTAATTGAATTGTGAACTATAAAGTGGACATAACAAGATAGAATTCCGTTTCTTGGAAAGAAACTAAATAACATTATTAATATCTCAAACGAACAATAAAATTCCAAATAAGATACAAATATTATATCCACGCACTAACATTCTAAAATTTGGATTTTTTGTAACGCGTAGATGTAAGAATAAACACTACGTCCATTTGTTCAACACAATAACCAAATGAAATAACTAAATACAAATTCTGATAATAATTCTGAAATGTACTTATCTTGTTTGGCGATATCCATTCCGTTTATCCATCGATGCGTCATTTGAATTTTTGAAGCGAAAAATCGATTGAGAACACTAATTCAATGGTAACCCTAGAGTTAGCTAGGATCACAACCTCCTATTAGAGCTATTCTAACGCCATCTCTGGTGATTTTCATCGCGCTTTTTTCGATGCTTTAGAGGAGCATCATTGCGTCATCCTGAGACCAATTTTTTTCAACTTTGAACACAAATTACACAAAACTTTTCGAATTATATTCTTTAACTATACACTCACTACAATCACGATCACTTCAATTACTGATTTAGTAATACAACACTAATTTAAACTCGCTGGTAGTGGAATAAATACAATTCGGAATGATGTCGAAGATAAACGCGTTTATCACCATGCAGTGATGCTAGTTTTTTCATTTGAGCGGGGCAAACGGTGGTTCGAGAAAAATTGGGTAAAAAGAGTGAGAAGTGAAAAAAGAGAGCCTGATTGGTTCCGGAGAGCCAACGATAGCGGCCGGGTGATTAGTGGTGAATCTGTGCAAGGGTAGGAAGGGTGGTGAAAAAATCATATTGGTTTGGATGAAGGTGAAAAGAGGAAAAGTGCAAAACGAGGGAAATAGAATTAGGGTGGTATATTGGAATCGTGATTTTATAGGCTTGACCAGTCTCAGCATGGGGAAAAACGACTTATGTTACTTTTGCTTTGAATAAAGAAAAAAAAGTAGCCTAAAAAAGAAAAACAAAAAGTCGGGTAAGGTAAGGGAAGGTAAGGTAAGTATAGTTTGGGCAGAGAGGTAAGATGTCTAGTGCATTTGAAATCACATTTTTTTTAACTATATAAGAATGATCAATCACTTGCAAACTATCCAGGTATATACACGGATGCCGGAATACCTGATGAAAATTTATGAAAATTGTAAATCACAATTTTTGTAAAATTTTGAATGGTCTTGTAGGTGATTGAAACATTTCTCAAAATAAACACCAACATTTACACGAAGTACATACAGCCAAAACAGATAACACGAAACCATGGTGCCGGGTATGGAAAATTCTGCATTAGAGATACGCCTTATTTTTAATACGAAAAATGCAGAGGTGTTCATACTTTGGTAAAACTGCGGTGAATCCGTGCACCCATGGTGGATTACCAACATACAACATACATTTTCATTATTTGAAACGGCACATACTTTTAGACTTCAAGGAGCCAAAATCGATTTTTTTTGTTTACAATTGATTGCCTAACTTAAATGCATAGACTTTTTGATATGATTTGAGTTATTTTAACATCCTACGAGTACTAAATTCAATCTCATCCAGATAGGAAAAAAATGAATATCAAAATATCTCATCTTGATATAATAAAGTTTATCTCTTCTGACTGAGAGCTGAACAAAAATCGAGAAGAAACCATTAGAATCATTTTTGTCCATCGAAACACATCAGCACTTATAAAATCATATTTTTAATCCAGAAAATCGTTCTTGATTATTTTGATAAAACAAAAAAAAAAATCGTTTTTAGGTCATAAAAAACTCAGTCCCAGGTTATTGTATGATTTTGAAAATAAAGTGAATAAATAAATTTGTGTCAAATATCCGGGCAAGTCTTGGAACAACCAGGCAATCTGGCAACCTTAGCCTAGGAGAAACCATTAACAGGATAAATTTAGAAATACGTTGTTGTAAGTTGTGTTTCTTCCATTATTCTTGTATAATTTACGGAACGTATTCTTAATAAACTGTAAAAAATACGATGCTAATGATATAGTTTTAAGACAAAAGGTTTAATGTATAAATTCAACTAATTTTCCAACGAAAAATCTTCCACAGGAGCCACCGCATCCGGAACTCACATACACGGGGAAAGCCCTTGAGCTGCAAATCGATTGAAGAATCTCGAAGATGACGGCAAATCGAGAGCTATATTTTATTACTCGCCAATGCCAGGGAACATAATCCTTGCTCTATGAAAACATCGAATCGAATTTATTTTTGTAATTTATTTCTTTTTAATCCAATAAATCATATCGCCCGATATCGGTCGGTCGATTGGTATGTAACGATGCAATAGCTAAGTAGTACCTACTCGTTTTCCCTCATCCTGTCCCTCCAGTCGATTTGACCGGTTCATACTTTGGGATGGACTTCTTTCTGGTTGTAAAATGAATGGGAAAGATCGGGATTGAGGAAAGCAAAACCTAATAAGGAAAGTGAAATAAAAGTGCATTCGTTTTCCGATGGGCGATGGATGACGGGGATGTATGTACATATGTAGGATGTATGGTTTCGACGCCAAGTCTCAAGTGGAAATCCAGTTGAATACTGTGGGAAATTTATGCTTTTAGGTACCACTAAGAAGTGGTTTGCCGGGCCTTCGGGGAAAAGTCAGTCCAGCTCCAGGATATGACAGTAATTGAGCTCTTCCGGGATGGTGGATGGAAAATTTTATTTGCTTTGATTTATCCTCTCAATTCAAATTGGGGACTATTTGATACTCTTCTATCAACACTTTTTTAGTGTTTCAAATTGTTGTAAAAAATTGTATTTCTCAAAGCCTCTACAAAATGATTGCTGACCCTTTTTGTCGTAGTTAACACAAGACAACGAAATTCATATTTTCTTGAGGTGCCAACCCTGAAAAGATGATTTTCATTTATTTAGGGAAGCTGAATTCAATTCATATGCAAGTTGTTTTTTTCTAAAATCTTTCGGTTTTTCAGAGCTAAGGGTAAACTTTTATTTTTGTTTACATTTTTTGCGCAACTAAGCAGACTTTTCATGCAATAAACGATAGCAAATTTAGGCATCAAAATTATATAAAATCACACAAATAATTTTAGTAGCAAAACATCAATAAAATAAATTACCTTTGTTAAGCCAAGCCCGCTATTTGAAATAGATGTAAGAATAAGTTTTTTTTCAGATACTAGACAGATTCAGAAGTTAATAAAACATTTAGGTTAGGAGAATACTAGTTTATTGTTTGATAAATAATGTTTTATTTACTAAGGAGACTCAACAATCCATACATTTATATCAAGAATTTTTAATTTTCAACCTCGAAAAACCAGAAAGAACGAACAAATATCCACGATTTCCTGATTTTTTGGGTACCAACTTCAGAAAACGACTCACGGCTACTATCTCGAACATATTTTTACAATTAGCCACTTAAAACAGAGTCCCAGCAACAAAAATAGCACGGGTACGACAAGAAAACTCAAAATAGCTGCCCTATTAATGATAACATTCATGGTGGAGCATCTTGGTAATCTATCAATGGTACGTTGTAACTGGCGACACTCACAATGCGTTCTAGATTTGTTAGACTGATGCGGCTCAATGTGAAATAACATCCTCTCGACTTTGGAGAGCCCCGGAGTGTGATCCTCAAGCAAAAGTCGTTTTTCGCCTATTAACTTCACTCGAAAACGCCATTTCCTCAAAAGGAGGCTGCATCCAACTATACGGAAACATTCGGGTTTTCCATGGATAATCGATACATTTGTTTCTAAAACTATTGTATTTGTGTTCATTCTATTTCGTGAGTTACAAGTGATTATGAGGTCTATAGCTAGCCACTTCTCTAACAGTGTCCATTTTTCAGAAGAATTCTCTGGTCTCGAAGCACTCAAGAGTAATGAAACGCAGTTCTCTTCGTCAGGACTGTGAAAAAGTTTGAACAAACTGCTTTTTGCTTCTGAAATTGAGCTTTTCAGAACTTGCTGTGGCCAAAACTCACGGCCAGCAAACTGTTCGTCAAACAAAATGGAACAGTTCGACCACCCTAAATCAAATGGCTTTGGTATTCGGCAATCACTTAATGAACACAGTCCTCGGAAAGAAACGGTTAAAGTTACTTGAATAAGTAATCCTAACGAGTTGTACATGGAGCCCAACATTATGAGACTGTTCCAGGAATACAATTCAATAGATGATATGATCATGTCATGTCAAAAATATAGGAAGAATACCCAGTTCATAACGAGATAAGCTCATTAAGTTGAAGATTAGATATTTATTCCAGGAACAAAGATCTTCCATTTAGACGTATATAAACGCATATAATAAAAATGACAAAAATGACAAAAATGACAAAAATGACAAAAATGACCAAAATGACAAAAATGACAAAAATGACAAAAATGACAAAAATGACAAAAATGACAAAAATGACAAAAATGACAAAAATGACAAAAATGACAAAAATGACAAAAATGACAAAAATGACAAAAATGACATAAATGACAAAAATGACAAAAATGACAAAAATGACAAAAATGACAAAAATGACAAAAATGACAAAAATGACAAAAATGACAAAAATGACAAAATGACAAAAATGACAAAAAATGACAAAAAATGACAAACATGACAAACATGACAAAAATGACAAAAATGACAAAAATGACAAAAATGACAAAAATGACAAAAATGACAAAAATGACAAAAATGACAAAAATGACAAAAATGACAAAAATGACAAAAATGACAAAAGCGACAAAAATGACAAAAATGACAAAAATGACAAAAATGACAAAAATGACAAAAATGACAAAAATGACAAAAATGACAAAAATGACAAAAATGACAAAAATGACAAAAATGACAAAAATGACAAAAATGACAAAAATGACAAAAATGACAAAAATGACAAAAATGACAAAAATGACAAAAATGACAAAAATGACAAAAATGACAAAAATGACAAAAATGACAAAAATGACAAAAATGACAAAAATGACAAAAATGACAAAAATGACAAAAACGACAAAAATGACAAAAATGACAAAAATGACAAAAATGACAAAAATGAAAAAAATGAAAAAAATGACAAAAATGACAAAAATGACAAAAATGACAAAAATGACAAAAATGACAAAAATGACAAAAATGACAAAAATGACAAAAATGACAAAAATGACAAAAATGACAAAAATGACAAAAATGACAAAAATGACAAAAATGACAAAAATGACAAAAATGACAAAAATGACAAAAATGACAAAAATGACAAAAATGACAAAAATGACAAAAATGACAAAAATGACAAAAATGACAAAAATGACAAAAATGACAAAAATGACAAAAATGACAAAAATGACAAAAATGACAAAAATGACAAAAATGACAAAAATGACAAAAACGACAAAAATGACAAAAATGACAAAAATGACAAAAATGACAAAAATGACAAAAATGACAAAAATGACAAAAATGACAAAAATGACAAAAATGACAAAAATGACAAAAATGACAAAAATGACAAAAATGACAAAAATGACAAAAATGACAAAAATGACAAAAATGACAAAAATGACAAAAATGACAAAAATGACAAAAATGACAAAAATGACAAAAATGACAAAAATGACAAAAATGACAAAAATGACAAAAATGACAAAAATGACAAAAATGACAAAAATGACAAAAATGACAAAAATGACAAAAATGACAAAAATGACAAAATGACAAAAATGACAAAAAATGACAAAAAATGACAAACATGACAAACATGACAAAAATGACAAAAATGACAAAAATGACAAAAATGACAAAAATGACAAAAATGACAAAAATGACAAAAATGACAAAAATGACAAAAATGACAAAAATGACAAAAATGACAAAAATGACAAAAATGACAAAAATGACAAAAATGACAAAAATGACAAAAATGACAAAAATGACAAAAATGACAAAAATGACAAAAATGACAAAAATGACAAAAATAACAAAAATGACAAAAATGACAAAAATGACAAAAATGACAAAAATGACAAAAATGACAAAAATGACAAAAATGACAAAAATGACAAAAATGACAAAAATGACAAAAATGACAAAAATGACAAAAATGACAAAAATGACAAAAATGACAAAAATGACAAAAATGACAAAAATGACAAAAATGACAAAAATGACAAAAATGACAAAAATGACAAAAATGACAAAAATGACAAAAATGACAAAAATGACAAAAATGACAAAAATGACAAAAATGACAAAAATGACAAAAATGACAAAAATGACAAAAATGACAAAAATGACAAAAATGACAAAAATGACAAAAATGACAAAAATGACAAAAATGACAAAAATGACAAAAATGACAAAAATGACAAAAATGACAAAAATGACAAAAATGACAAAAATGACAAAAATGACAAAAATGACAAAAATGACAAAAATGACAAAAATGACAAAAATGACAAAAATGACAAAAATGACAAAAATGACAAAAATGACAAAAATGACAAAAATGACAAAAATGACAAAAATGACAAAAATGACAAAAATGACAAAAATGACAAAAATGACAAAAATGACAAAAATGACAAAAATGACAAAAATGACAAAAATGACAAAAATGACAAAAATGACAAAAATGACAAAAATTACAAACATGACAAACATGACAAAAATGACAAAAATGACAAAAATGACAAAAATGACAAAAATGACAAAAATGACAAAAATGACAAAAATGACAAAAATGACAAAAATGACAAAAATGACAAAAATGACAAAAATGACAAAAATGACAAAAATGACAAAAATGACAAAAATGACAAAAATGACAAAAATGACAAAAATGACAAAAATGACAAAAATGACAAAAATGACAAAAATGACAAAAATGACAAAAATGGCAAAAATGACAAAAATGACAAAAATGACAAAAATGACAAAAATGACAAAAATGACAAAAATGACAAAAATGACAAAAATGACAAAAATGACAAAAATGACAAAAATGACAAAAATGACAAAAATGACAAAAATGACAAAAATGACAAAAATGACAAAAATGACAAAAATGACAAAAATGACAAAAATGACAAAAATGACAAAAATGACAAAAATGACAAAAATGACAAAAATGACAAAAATGACAAAAATGACAAAAATGACAAAAATGACAAAAATGACAAAAATGACAAAAATGACAAAAATGACAAAAATGACAAAAATGACAAAAATGACAAAAATGACAAAAATGACAAAAATGACAAAAATGACAAAAATGACAAAAATGACAAAAATGACAAAAATGACAAAAATGACAAAAATGACAAAAATGACAAAAATGACAAAAATGACAAAAATTACAAAAATTACAAAAATTACAAAAATTACAAAAATGACAAAAATGACAAAAATGACAAAAATGACAAAAATGACAAAAATGACAAAAATGACAAAAATGACAAAAATGACAAAAATGACAAAAATGACAAAAATGACAAAAATGACAAAAATGACAAAAATGACAAAAATGACAAAAATGACAAAAATGACAAAAATGACAAAAATGACAAAAATGACAAAAATGACAAAAATGACAAAAATGACAAAAATGACAAAAATGACAAAAATTACAAAAATGACAAAAATGATAAAAATGACAAAAATGACAAAAATGACAAAAATGACAAAAATTACAAAAAAAAACAAAAATTACAAAAATTACAAAAATGACAAAAATTACAAAAATTACAATAATTACAAAAATTACAAAAATTACAAAAATTACAAAAATTACAAAAATTACAAAAATTACACAAGTTATCTTCTTTGCTTTTCAATTAAATTAAAATTGTATGTAGTTTCCAAAAATCGTTTGATCACATTGAATTGTTTGCCCAAAGGTTTAAATTTTTTTTTGCATTTTTATAATCAAACATTTTATTTTTCAGATTTAAGCCAGTGTAGTCCAAATAGTCAGTAATTGTTTTCGAATAATAAGCTGTAAAAGACTGTAAACCATTTTATTGCCTACATAGACACGAAAGGTTAATGAGACGATTTATGATTTTCTCATATTGGCTTGAACCCATTTTCTTACCTTTTACGTTGTTTTCCTTTTGTTGCGAATAGTTATTGTGAGTAGAATTCTCTGAAAGGTTCCTGAAGAACGCAATGAAAGGCTATCGACGAAAATATCTTCTGGAACTTGTTTTCCAAACAGTGTCGAAACGATCAGCGCCATGTATATCAGCCTTTTAGGACTTTTCGTTCAGGTCGGATTGACGCTTTCCTACCCATCATTGTGTACATTAAGCGATTGCCGAATACCAGGATCGAAGAAATTCACTTCGTCAAACTGTTCAAATTTGTTCCAGCTCAGTGGCCGAGAGTTTTGGCCCGTTAATTATTTAAAAACCAGAAGCGATCTTTTAAATTTCTTCAATGGCCCCAGCATACCGGGCTGTGTAATGTTGGATTTTGTCTCACCCACTATCGATGATAGCATCGAAGGATGGAAGATGCTTGGCGGGTGGACTGTAGTCGTTCTTAGATTTAAAGTAAACCCACAAAAATCGAGGGATAGATATCGGTATGAAATGAACGTTTCTTTAACAACCACTCCAGGAACAATCAAATGTTTTCAGGCCAATGGCAATTCCAGAAAAGAACCACCTATTCGAGTGATATTTTTCGGAAAACATATAGTTATACTGGAAGATCACACACCAAGTTTACCGGGAACCGAAAAGAAAATGTTTCGCATTAAACAGGAACCGAAAAACGGAACCATTAGTGTGGCAAATTACAGTTGCTCTACATTAAACGAAATTTATAATAAATCTGGAACTGGATCTGAAGCCGTTGAGTCAAGAATCATTCCAATTGTTAATGGTTTAGCGTTGGATAAAGTGGTAATTGTCTGTTTTTTAGCTTTTGCTTTACTTCTGTTAATAGTCGGGATAAGCTTAAAATTGTTTGCCAAGTGTACGACATGTTGTTAAACAAGGTTGTTTGAAGCTCTTCATATAAACAAAAACTGAATGTCAAAGAGTCTGTATTTTTTATGCGGCACCTTATGAGGAATTTCCCTACATTGAGACTAATTTATTTTACTGGAAGGAAGGAAGGGATCTCCCAAGCAAAAGAGAAATGTTTACTCAATTTGAGAACCATTCGAGTAAAAAGATACATAGTTTGACATGGGAGGGTATTTGGCTACGAAAAATATGTCTATGAATATTTAGTACCCCTCCCTTTTTCCAGTGGGGAAATCGGAAGGGAGTGAGGGGGGTTTCTTACAATTTTTACTTATCTCGAGAAGGAGTCAAGCAAATGGAAACAGATTTGGCATGCGAGGGTATTTGGATACGAAAAATAATTCATTGATTATTTGAGCACCTTATTTTCTTCCAGTGGGGAAATAGAAATGGGGAGCGGGGCTACAATACAATTTTCATTGAAATAATTCGATAACTATTACAGAAAATGGAACCAAATTGGCATGGAAGAATATTTGGATATAGGAAAAGGTTCTATAATTGTTGGAGACTTGAAGACGGAATCAAATTTGCAATGCGAGGGTATTCGAGTGAACGAAATGTCTCCAAGATGGTTTGAAGCCTGATCAATCTCGTAAATATTGGTCACTCTAAATTCAATTAATTTTGAAAGTTCTTCAAAACCCCTCGATATTTTGCCAAAATTGAATTGGGTTGCCATTTTGTCAAATTGTAATGGTTAGCATGAATAAAATGAAACGCCTTTTCTCTATTTTGAATGCCGACAAGATAAACATAAATAAGCCTTCTATTGGAAAAATCAGAAAGGGGTTGGTAGTTCCCATAAAATTTTTTCACAACTGTAGAAAAAATCGAGAAAACAGAACTAAATTTGCCAATAGGATATGGGGAGGGAACCAGCAAAGTTTTTTTTTAATATGTCAAAAATTAATCAATCGAAAGGCACCGAATTTTGAAAAAAAAAATCAACTTTTATCAGTTGTATAACCACATGGGCTAAAGAGCTTGATTTCAGTACTTTTTCGGTTACAAATATTGAACATATTTGTCAAGTTTTTGACGTTTTCCTAACTTTTTAGACTAAGCATAATAGATTTTATCAGCACGTGGCCGGGCCAAGCAACTCCAGGAAACGTTTTTTGAAAAAGCTGGTCAAAATATATTCAACAATTTTAAGAAAATTTAATGAAAATACATTTATTTATAAGGTTTGAAGATTTCAAGATAGTTGAAGTTTTAAATATTTTATTTACAAATTTGTTAAATACTTCATTGAGTTTGCTTCAAAAATATCAAAGATGCGTTACGGTTTAAAAGTTCTTTGAAGTTTTGTCAAATTCCAGAATTTTCGTAGAACTGCAAAAACAAATTTAAAAAAAGATCACTTATGTTACTTTTTCTCAAATATTTTCAATATATTTTTGATTTTATACAGTTTTTTTTTTCAAATAATGCACAAATTCATTAAATTGATTTTTACCTATTTTCAAACGTTAGCTTTAATCTCAGAAATGAGAGCTTATAGAATAAATTAAATGTTTATTTGAATGCAACATGATAAATCAGTCAAAACCAATTTTAAAATCTTTTGCATCTTGGAAAATGTAAATTTTGTTTCTTTGAAAGACTTGACAATTTTGACAATTTTGACAATTTTGACAATTTTAACAATTTTGACAATTTTGACAATTTTGACAATTTTGACAATTTTGACAATTTTGACAATTTTGACAATTTTGACAATTTTGACAATTTTGACAATTTTGACAATTTTGACAATTTTGACAATTTTGACAATTTTGACAATTTTGACAATTTTGACAATTTTGACAATTTTGACAATTTTGACAATTTTGACAATTTTGACAATTTTGACAATTTTGACAATTTTGACAATTTTGACAATTTTGACAATTTTGACAATTTTGACAATTTTGACAATTTTGACAATTTTGACAATTTTGACAATTTTGACAATTTTGACAATTTTGACAATTTTGACAATTTTAACAATTTTGACAATTTTGACAATTTTGACAATTTTGACAATTTTGACAATTTTGACAATTTTGACAATTTTGACAATTTTGACAATTTTGACAATTTTGACAATTTTGACAATTTTGACAATTTTGACAATTTTGACAATTTTGACAATTTTGACAATTTTGACAATTTTGACAATTTTGACAATTTTGACAATTTTGACAATTTTGACAATTTTGACAATTTTGACAATTTTGACAATTTTGACAATTTTGACAATTTTGACAATTTTGACAATTTTGACAATTTTGACAATTTTGACAATTTTGACAATTTTGACAATTTTGACAATTTTGACAATTTTGACAATTTTGATAATTTTGACAATTTTGACAATTTTGACAATTTTGACAATTTTGACAATTTTGACAATTTTGACAATTTTGACAATTTTGACAATTTTGACAATTTTGACAATTTTGACAATTTTGACAATTTTGACAATTTTGACAATTTTGACAATTTTGACAATTTTGACAATTTTGACAATTTTGACAATTTTGACAATTTTGACAATTTTGACAATTTTGACAATTTTGACAATTTTGACAATTTTGACAATTTTGACAATTTTGACAATTTTGACAATTTTGACAATTTTGACAATTTTGACAATTTTGACAATTTTGACAATTTTGACAATTTTGACAATTTTGACAATTTTGACAATTTTGACAATTTTGACAATTTTGACAATTTTGACAATTTTGACAATTTTGACAATTTTGACAATTTTGACAATTTTGACAATTGCCTACAAAGTTCGTTTCTAAATCGATCCTTTAAATTCGTTACTTTAATGTGTATTGGTTTTGGCCTTCTTTGCTGTCAGTTTGGTACACAACTACAAACGTGTCATATGTGCTTGGACTTGGAAGTGATCTACCTCCTTTCTTATGTGAACTTTATGAGATAGGGTGGTTCACTTAAGTAGAGAATTTTAACCACACTATTTTTTTTCGCACTGTTACTTCCTTCTACTACACTGGTGAGAACAATTGAACTTTTTCGCGGCATCCCGTTGGCTCAGTAAATTCTTTTTGTTGAAGGCACGGGAAAGAGAATATATTTGCTTGAAAAATGCATACATAAGAATAGTAAAAAAGATGTGATACTGATAGTGTCCGTTATTCGGTTTGGTTTTTCTATATTAAATGTTATTCATTTAAAATCATTACTTAAGAGTAGAAGTAAAGTAAAACATTAGTAAGAGTAAAACATTAAGTTCTGAGCTTAGAGAACACCTTTTTTCTTTACATTTTTCTACCCTTCATGTGTTTAAGTCACCGTTTTTTTATATTCTCGTTTTTGGATTGTTTTTTTTCTTTCGGTGATTCACTGGATCAATCCAAAAACGAGAACAAAATTTTTATTTCAAGGGGTTGATATGTTGAGATTCAAATATAAAATAATGAACTAACAAATTTAAACTATTTCATTTCATTTCATTTCATTTTTGTTTATTAATAGCGTTAGATTTTACATCTTTTTTATGCTACATCGCGTGTTATGTGTATCATTATATGCACCATTTATTTTTCATTGCACTACTTTTAACAAAATTTTAACTACGATTAAAATTAACCAAACAATGTTTCTTGAATGTGTTAAGATTCATATTAGATTTTAAGTGACTGGGTAAGGAATTCCAATAAAACACCTTTAACAATAAATGAAGATCCATAAGCTGCAGTTGTGTAAGAGGGAATCAAATAATTTCTAACTCGCGAGCTTCGAAAAGGCTGCAGCTTTGAATAGAGATATTTTGGGCTTTTTGTCGTTATTATTTGTTTGAAAATTATACATGATCGAGCTTTACTAAAATTGTAAAAAGAGAGGGGGGGGGGGGGGGGGGGGGGGGTGTTGGATATTTTATTTTATTTGTAGGTATATCTGGTATTTTGGAATTGTCACTTTAAGAGCTCTTTAAAAAAAATCTAGTTATAGATGTAATTTTTTCAATGAATTGTATGTATGTATTTTATAATTTATCGATAGTATTTTACTTTTCACCGATAAGCCCGATAAACACTAGGGTATTTTACTGAATCGTGATTTGGAAATTTAGTATTATTATTTTAAAATTTGGAAACACAATATATAAAATCAACACTTTAAATATAAATTAGGAAGAAAAAACCGATTATCAAAATCAGTTTCTTGATTTAATATGTTCATTGACACGTACGGCGAGATGAAGTTCATCTCGCCGCACGTGTCAATGAACATATTAAATCAATAAATTTATCGGCGATTAAAATTAAATCATCAAAATCAGTTTCTAAATTCTGGAACCGAATTTTATTTGATTAGCTCTTTAATTCAAAGTTTTCATTCAAAATTTTCAATTTTAATTGTATTACAATAAATAATTTACAAAGAAAAGTGATCAATCTTTGTTCACCTTCACATAATTACCAATTTAAAAAAAAATGAATTATAAAGAAAATTATGAAATGAAGGGTTAATTTTAAATGTTAAAACTCTTCTTTAGTGAACAGTCTCAACATTTGCAATTGAAATAGCCAAGCTTTCAGATTAAGAATATCAAACCTTGAGCTAAATTTTAAATTAAAATTTCAATATTATTGTGTAGATGAGCTGAAAGCAGTATCGGTGACATAATTGCTGTAGATCTAGAAATCCAGGAGTGTTGGTTAAAAATCACTAAAAGATCTTCTGACTGTTTTGCATGATAGAATGCCTTGTTGCCGAAAAAATAGTGAAATGATAGGGGGATAGTTTTAATTCACATGGGAAAAATAAAAACCGTGGCAAACTGATTTTGGAAGCCTTTTGCGTCTCAGACTCGATTTTTTTGTTTGTTTTTTCCCTTCTGATTTTCTGGCATTGAGTAATTTTAAAACTTAGCCGTTTGGAGTAAAATCGATCAATGATAATTGATGGAGTAACTAACCTGAACAACAAAAAATATGTTAAATCTATTCATTATCCTTTATTCATTCAACGATGCAGGTCAGAGGGAAGAATGCTAAAAAGTAACAAATTCCCGGAAAAAAACAATACAGATTTCGTCTAGATAATCTTCGTATTTTACAAAATTGGGAAAGATACTAACTTCTATAATTTTTTCTCATGGTAAATTACTCACAGTCTTTATGAAAATCTATTATTAAGTTAATACTTTTTTTTTCTAAATTTTTTGATGTTTTACACTTTTGCTTAAAAGTGTACAAATTTCTCCAATGAGCCTTGTATTTTCAAAATTTATACCGGAAAAAAGCTGATAAAATAATACAAATTTGTATTTAGAGCTCCTAAATAAGTTGAAATCCGTTTTCAAATTCTTTGCACTTCGGAAAATGTGAATTTTGTTTTCTTGTGTTATAGTTTTGAATGCAGATTTTGGGTTCTAAATAGAGATGAATTTGAATCTCTATCTCCAACACCAATTCCTGAAACAGCTAATATAAATACTTTTTCGTTCCTTTTTGGCACTAAAAACTCGTAGGAAACCCTAAAGTCACAAAACGTAATCTCTTGTAGGTATTTTATATTCGATTTCTGTTTGGCAGTACTTGTATTTTTTTCACAGTCATCTATAACATGAATGTTTGATGTGATACATTTCAAACAAAATTAAATAAAATCAGATTTAAAATTTGAATTTTTGTTTTTGAATTTCATAATATAGAATATTAATTTTTAGTTTATAATTCACATTTGAATGGTGGATTAATTGAAGGTGAAAATTCTCGCGAAAGAGAATCATTACTGTGATTCAGAACCTGATTTTTTATTTTGCAATTGAAGGCAATAAATAAAAAGCAGCATTTCAAGTATTTCAGTGTTATAACCATTTTTACTCCCCTATATGACTTTTCCAAATTTTTCATTTCATTCAAATTCACAACAAAATCAAGAATTCAGAAGCTCTGAATTTGAAGCAAATACTAATATTTGTTGCGATTTGCTCGTGTTAATTGAGGCATATGAGGGAAATTAGTGACAATTTAAAAAAAAAGTTGTCCCTACATTTCATTAATAGCAAATTCCAAATCAACACTCAACAATACACTTTTGTTGAGTAACTTATCCACAAAAGTTATTTGGTATAATTTAGTCCAGGAAATCCTTAGTTACAGCTACTTGAGTTTGGTGGACTCACTTTTTTCAATATTGAGCCTTTTAAGTGATAAATGATAAATGATAAATTAACTTTTTTGTTGAATAAACACCCCCACGGCGTGGAAAAATTT
The DNA here is from genome assembly GCF_029784155.1 of Uranotaenia lowii. Classification (NCBI taxonomy): domain Eukaryota; kingdom Metazoa; phylum Arthropoda; class Insecta; order Diptera; family Culicidae; genus Uranotaenia; species Uranotaenia lowii. The sequence goes on from NC_073693.1 coordinate 25,007,921, forward strand.
TAAAATTGGAAAGCACATCTACTAAGAAAATTTCCAGCTTTTTATAGAAATTCGAGCTTTTGCGGGTATTTTATAACGGATTTTTGCCGCTTGGGTGGGGTGATCACCCCGATCACCCCCCCCCCATAGGACCGCGCCTGGTTGCAGATGTGATACTCGATCATATCGCGAAAGATTGAATACAAATCGCACACAGTTATTTAGGGCAACCTTAACTCTATCTAGTGTTTGAGCAGTGACCGAAGGCAGAAGGAAATCCATTGGCAATATAAATGATTTAAAAAGTCGAAGCTTGACATTCTCGTTAAAAAAATCTGATTTGAGTCGCAAGTTTCTTAACGTACCATAAACTTTTCCACATTGCACAAGTGCGTGATTATCCCATGAGAACTTTTTATTTATTGAAAACCCTAAACTTACAGCTTTTTCAACAAGTTTAATATGATCATTTCCAAGTTTTAAAGATGGATTTTCTGTGGCGTCACCTCGCGAAATGAAAAGAGCATTCGATTTAGAGGCATTCAAAGTTAGGAAATGAGCTGAAGCCCACATTCGCAGTGATTCTAAATCGGCATTTACTAAATGATTCATGTCATGAATATGCCTGTTCTTACAAGAAGCGTAAAGCTGTATGTCGTCAGCAAAAATGTGGATTGAACAATATTTAATAACGTTGGGAAGATCATTTATGCATAGGCTAAACAAGATAGGTCCAAGAACAAAGCCTCGAGGCACCCCGGAACTCACTGGTAAAAAACTTGATAACTTATTGTTACATAAGACTGCTTGTTGTCGGTTCTCTAGGTAGAAAAATATCAATTTATCAGCTGATAGTAGAAAATTGAATTTTCTATAAAGTTAGTCACACCATTTTTTATGAGAAATGGTGTCAAATGCTTTTGTGCAATCTAGAAGAACAACTATAACATTACTGCCTTCATCAATTGATTTTCCTATATCATCACATATCTTAATCATTGCTGTTTTTGTGCTGTGACCAGATCGATAGCCAGACTGATTTTCACTATGACTCATTTTAAAATTTCCATCAATTTACAGAGTGTAGCAAAGCACACCGGGTCAGCTAGATTATCCACAAAAAGGTATTTTAATCGAGACTACGTATTGCACCATTTTCAACGCATTACAAACCAAATAATTTCAGGAGCAAGAAATAGTATTAAGACTTCCTGTAGGTATAGATATAGCAAATATATGATGACTCGGCTTACGTTTTTGACTACTCTACGGTACAAGTGGAAGTAGTTAGAACCTCATTTTGATGTCTAACAGTATGTAAGTATCCAGAAAAGATTTTTTTTCGATCAAAACTCGATAATGATCTATTTTTAATAAGGTTGCCAGATTGCCTCGATATCTTTTACAAAATTTGAGTCTCGTCCGGCTCGGTTCTCCGTATTTCTTTTAAAAAAATCCCGGATTTTGCCCGGATCTGTTTACTTTATTTGCCAAAAAAACTAATTTTATTGTAAAAATTTTTTGTTCATGCGTCCACAGATAAATTTTTTAGCAAGTTTCAACAAATAAACATGAAAGAATTTTTGAAAGCAAAAAATACGATTTAAAAACTGCTGATATGTTATAATGAAAAAAAAAAATTGTTTTTTTGACCAAATTCACCCGTATATTGCCCGGAATTCGATCGACAATTTGGAAATCAAATACTCGGATTTTGCCAGGTTTTCAGATTAAATATCTCGGATATGTTCTGACCGGATACGTGCTAAAAAAATATGGCAACCCTAATTTATGACTTTTCCTTTTGTAGTAGCTAACTAATAAACAATTATGAAAATCCCTTGAAAGTTTCCTCAAAAACGTAATGATGTACAACAAAAGTTAACTGGAACTGCTTTTCCGAAACAGTGAGAGAACGTTCAGCGCAGCAAAATGTTTAGTCGCATTTTAGGATTGCTCGTTCTGGTCACCATGGCATTTTCTCAACCAGAACTGTGTAAATTGCGCGATTGTCGAATACCAAGATCAGAAAAATTCAGTTCGTCAAACTGTTCAGTTTTGTTCCAACAAAAATTTCGGGAATTTTGGCCGATAACTGACATGAAAACCAGAAGCGGTCTGTTAAATTTATTTTACGTTCCCAACATGCAGAACTGCGCCTCGTTGATATTTGTTTCACCGAATGTTAGCATTGAAAATTGGGAGATTCTTGGAAAATATGTTTTGATCGGGCTCCGAATCACAAGAAATCCCCGAAACTCGAAGATAAGTGACTACTACCGTTATTCGATCAATGTCTCTTTAACGGCAACACCTGGAAAAATCAAATGTTTTCAAGCCTTTGGCGATGCTCGACGAAAAGCACCTCTTCAAGTAATATTCATTAATGAAAATCTAATCATACTGGAAGATCACTCACCACGTTTGCAGAATCATGAAAAGAAGTGGTTTAAAGTAAAACCGGAACTACCAAAGGAAACCAATCAAAGTTGTCCCGGATTACGCGATTCTTACCCCGAATGGGAAAATGAATCTGTCAATCCCGGGCAAAATCCGGGATCTTTCGAGTCGGACGCCGATATTCGTTCCGTAATAATCTGCTTTCTGACTTTTCCAATACTCGTTTTGTTAATTGGACTAGGCTGGAAGGTTTTAGCGACCACCGACACTAGATAGATTCTATAAATTTTTGCATTCAAGTAAGAATATCAGCCTTTATTTGTTATGAAGTGCTACACACTACCAAAAAAATCTGTAAAATTACATCACATATGATGTAAATAAAAAGAAGCATCATATATGACGGAATATTCAGTGCTAATTGGAAATTACACGCCAGTAAAATTTTGCAACGTGTAAAATAAAAAATGATGTAAAATTTAGCAACGTGTAAAACAAAAATGATGTAAATTATAAAATCACTGAATGTTGAAAGAAAAACTTTCCAATTGGAATTTGTTTTGTTTTATTTACTGTTAATATGATTCAATACTGGAATTTTCACGTCTCTTAATAAAAATAAAACTCATCTATAATTAATATGATTCATTTTATTAAGCGGCAAAAATTTTTTTAACACACATTATATTTTATTTCTTTTATTTTTTCCCCGAAGTATCGGATCCAATGTTGAACACCGTGGATCCGCTTCCAGAACCGCATCCTTGCTTTTCGGATATCTCCGGGAACCATCAACACCGATTAACTTACTCGCGCGCGGGGAAAATACTTTGGCGCACGACTTGACTTAACAGTTTTTGTCACATTTGTCTGGTCTTGTTCTTCACAGTTTTTAATTTTACATGACATTATCACGTTCAATGTATTGTAATATTTCATGTCGTGTAATTTTGAGAATTTTCCAATTCAGTGTTGTTGAGAATTTCGTGTGACCAAAAAAAAATTGTAAAATTACATCATATAAGATGTAACGAAAAAGAAGCATCACATATGATGGAATTTTCAGTGTGAGTTGAATATTACACGTCTGCAATATTCAACAGACGTGTAAAATTTGAAAGACATGTAAAATATTAAGACGTGTAATATTTAATTCGCACTGAAAATTCCGTCGTATGTGATGCTTCTTTTTATTTACATCATATGTGATGTATATTTACATCAAATAATCGCGTTCCGTGTCAAGTAATATTTGTGTCATTAGAATTCAGTGCTGTTTTTGTTTTGTAAATTTACATCAATAAATCACGTTCCATGTCATGTAATAATAAAGGTTTTCAATTTCAGTGTCGTTAAGGATTCAGATTTTTTTTCTGTGTATACACAGCAAAAAAATCAGAATCCTTAACAACACTGAAATTGAAAAACCTTTAATATTACATGACGTCGAACGCGATTTGTTGATGTAAATTTACAGATTGAAAAAAGTTGAATCCATAATAGCACCGAATCCGAAGGACATGAATATTACATGACACGGAATGCGATTATTTGATGTAAATTTCCATCACATATGATGTTAATAAAAAGAAGCATCACAAATGACGGAATTTTCAGTGCGAATTAAATATTACACGTCTTAAATATTTACATGTCTTCCAAATTTTACACGTCTGTTGAAATTCAAAGACGTGTAATATTCAACTCGCTCTGAAAATTCCATAATATGTGTTGCTTCTTTTTCGTTACATCATATGTGATGTAATTTTACAAATGTTTTTGGTCATACACAATTCTTAACAACACTGAACAAGAAATTTCTTAAAATACACGTCATGGAATGTGATGACGACATTGAATTTGTGTTTAATCAATATTACAAACACTGAACATGATAATGTCATGTAAAATAATGAACTGTCAAGAACAGGACCATAGACAAATGTAAACAATGTGTCAAGTCAAGTCGTGCACCAAAGTTTAAGCAGTTTTCCCGCGAGTGAGGTTCCCGGAGATCTTCGTGAAGCAGGGATGCGGTTCCGGAAGCGGCTCCAAGTTAATTAACTTAGGATCCGGGGAAGAAAGTAAAAGGGTGAAGTGAATCCTAATAAAAAAAAATGTGTGCTAAAAAATGTTTGTCGCTAAGTAAAATAAATTAAATTAGTTATAAAAAAGTTTAATTTTTATGAAGAGATGAGAAAATTCTATTGTTGAATCATATAAACAAAAAATAAAACAAAATAAATTCCAATTGGAAAGTTTCTCTTCCAATATTCAGTGAGATTATAATTTACATCATTTTTATTTTACACGTTGCAAAATTTTACATCATTTTTATTTTACACCGTTGCAAAATTTCACTGGCGTGTAATTTCCAACTAGCACTGAAAATTCCGTCATATATGATGCTTCTTTTTATTTACATCACATGTGATGTGATTTTACAGATTTTTTCGTAGTGTGTAGTTACTACGATAATGATTTTCTGATTTATTTGAACAAAAAAAAATAAATTAAATTAAATAGCGTATGCCTACTTATGTGTTTAAATCTATGTTATCTAAGTTAATTGAAATCATTAAAAAAAATACCGAACCAAATTGTACCGGATAAGTTTTTCAATAATTTTCAGCCAACTGCCATGTAACGAATGGCATAAAGATGGAATAACGACTTTAATCTAGGCTTACCAGATACTTTCAGAATAAAGCGGGACATCACCGAAAAAAGCGGGACATATTGGAAACTCTTAAAAACCTAATATTTACGATCATTCCTATACATATGTAAAAGTTCCTTCAGATTTAATTCATAAAAAGTAACTAAATATGGATAAATCAAATTTGTTTGACAATTTGCAATCCTTAGAAAAAATTTATCTTTTCAACTGCAAACACTTCAGTCGAAAATTTTTTAGTTGAGAGTAACTTAAAATCTCAAATTTGAGGAAAGTTTTTATATTTTTGAACAGCTGTTCAATTTAATTTTTCTCGTCCATCCAGTCATTGGTTGATTCAAATTGTTTTTTTTTCGCTCGGTAGTCCTGGTAGTCCAAGTAACAATTTTAGCTTTGTTATGGTCAGCAAAATATCGTAAGGACTATAGCATTAATCTTCATAAAAGGCGCTATAACATCATCTAGACTCAAATAAATCCATAATCAGGCTATTTGGTCCTATCCCAGAAACGTCATCATAACCGATCATTATTGGTAATCAATGTTGGTCACCAAAGCTCTTAAAAAGCTATTATTAAACATGTTAGCAATTTTTGTTTTTACCAATTCTGTGAGTTCTAAGTTTTTTTTTATTTTTTCCTGCATCATATTGGTTGATGAATGATAATTGCATTATTGAGATATGAACTGGTAAAATTAATAGCCTAAACACCAATGTATTAACTATATTATGAGCATCTTTTCTACTGCCAGTCAAGATTTTAGGTATGTGTATGAAATAGTATTTCAAAATAAATGCGCCTTGTCAAAACTTATAGTCTTTCATGATGGAATTGATGGAAAATAGGTCTAAACAAATATTTTCAAATATTCGCATTGTCAATCCATCAACATGGCGTCATTTTGTGCCCTTAAATTGTATGAAGGAGCAGTCATATTTGGAACAACTGGTCGAAGAGGCAATCCAGATTTGTGAGCCTTGGGAAGTCCGTAAATCCTTGGGCAAATTGAATTGTTTGCAGTCAGTTTAAATTTTGTTGGTTTATCAATGAGACCTAAGTCAGCGAGCCTTTTTACTATATTGTTGTTAGCTTTTTCAAAACTTGTAGTTGGATCTTTTTTCAATAGGCTGTAGGTTTTTTGGTCGGAGACTAAGGTGGTCATTTTATTTCTATAATCATCCGTGAGCATGATTACAGTTATATTTCCTCTATCAGATTGGATAACTGTTATGTTGGGATTATTTTTAAGAAACAGTTGTGTCAATTTTCGTGCTTTGTCGAGTTTGCAATAGATTTCCATCCGCTCAGCCAGTGAGTAGAAATATTCCATAGAAGCTTGCACGCAACTTAAAAGCTCATTCAATATTCTATGTTTTCACACCACAGACAACGAGACGACTTTTTCTTCAGGACAGTTTCATAGATTCGAAAAACATTCTGGACAATTAAAACGAAAAATTACTGTAAGTAGAATTAAAAGTTTTTAACATTCACATAGCTTTATATTATATAATTTTTTTACTCTTTTTATCTGTATTGTCCTCAACATTTAATTATATAATATTTAATTTGTATTGTCCTCTTAACATCAAAACAGTTAGAAGTTAAGAATAAGATTAGCTGATACAATAATTAATTTAAATCTTTTTGTAAACTTTCCAACTCGCCAGATTCCTTGATAAAGGCAAAATAAACATGCCGAAACGTCGGATGTAGTAAATAAACATCGTTTTATGATTTTTGGAGACTGAAATCGCCGAGAAACCTTTTCAACGTTTAAAATAATTTTTAGGGAAAAATAAAAAAATCATGAAATGAAGGGTTAAACCACCACTATATGGGTGTTGGGTGAAAGGGCTTAACGAGTAGAAGTCGATTTTTTTCCGACGCTATCTTGAAATCCAAGATGGTGGCTTCTGCTGAACTTTGAAATGCTGTTAATCAATAAAAATCGCATAAAAATTCCACAATATGGGTAAAGGTTGAAAAGGATCAACGAGTAGAAGACAGATTTCGCTATCAGGCGTCATCTTGAAATCCAAGATGGCGACATTCGCTAAACCTTAAAATGCTGTAAATAACTTAAAACCGCCTGCAACCCCCACAATATGGGTATTGTCAAAAGGGCTAAACCAGAAGAATTCAAATTTCGCTATGATATGCATCTCGAAATCCAAGATGGCGGCTTCCACTGAACTTTAAAATGATTTTTACCACTGAAAACCGCTTGAAACTCCCACATTATGGGTATTGAGTGAAAGGATTAAACTAGAAGAAGTCGGATTTCGCTGCCTGACATCAGCAGCAATCCAATATGGCGGCTATTTTTCTCAGGAAATTTCGGTCTGCAGTCTATTTTATAGCGAAAACTACACTTTTTGGTCCCTGAAGAAGATCCAAAACAGATTGAAACGTTGGATACATAAAACAAAATCGTTTGCACTCTAAAAAAGACTGCAAGCCGGAATTTCCAAAAAAAAAAAAAACACAACATTCAGTCGATTCCCAAACATAAAAAGATGGCGGCTTTTGCTTTTATTTTCAAAGCTGTAAATTACTGAAAATCTCATTATACACACGCTCATTTTTTTCTAACCATTTTTTACTTTTTTTCAACCATTTTATGATACTTCTTGAAGAACTTCGAAAATTGTTGTTTTTCAACCATGAACAATTGCTGAATTTTAACCATTTCTTGAGTTCCAAACGAAATCGCAGAAAATGGTTAAATTCAAAGGGGAAAAAGTTTTGCGGTTATTAATTTCCATTGAATCGAAAATGTTTGCATTTTTGGCAGCGCATTAAATATTCGGTTTTAATTATATTTTACTGTTTCTAAGTCTGCCCGGTTATGCCGAACAAGTTCACAATCGAAGAACTGGAAGATCCGAGAGGCCATCAGATCCGGCGGAACAAATGTGAAAACCGGTAAGGAGAAAATAAATTCCGATAACATAACCTTGAATATCCGTTTCTAAACCTGTAGGTGGAATAGCCCTCGTCCACCAGTGGAAAATGTTGTTCCGCAATCGAAATGGAGCAGTAAGTGGCAAAAAAAAAGAGCCGCTCCTCTATAGTTCTAATCACAATGATGTGCTAAGAAATTGGATTCCAGAAAAGGTAGGCAGGCAATTCTTCAGTAAATCAGTAAAGGTATTTTAATATTCCTTTCTTTATTCCAGATAACACCCGTTTATATATGAGCAACACATTAAGGAACGGCAGCTCCGAATGAATGGTCCTATTCGTGAACAGCCGGAGCTGTTCCGGAAAATTTCCAGTTAGGGGGAATTTCGATAGAGATTTGATTTTTTTCCGACGACCGGATCGGCTAGATGGTCACACACAAGAAAGTCATTCTAAACTGCCGGAACAAAACAAATTGTAATATTTACATTTTCGTCGACACTTGTCTTAAATAGAAGTTTCATAGTGAGCCGAATACAAAAAGCCCTAATTCGCCCGGAGTTGGGATTTATTGTCCTTCAACATGTTAGGAATCAATTATGTATTTATTTTATCTTATCAAACTAATAAATTTGATGACATTGATTGAATGAGATTTTGCAATACAATCTGAAATTTAATGAAATACCTCTGTTTTCTTCCTAAAAAACTGAACCTAGTTCCATTTTTTTAAAAACGGTTAATTTTCAACCATGATTCAGCTTCTACAAAACGTTTAAAAAATAACCATAATGCAAGTTCTCGTTGAAATCTCATTTTATGAGTTTTCACTGAAAACTCATAAAACGACTTGATCCACAAAACTGCCATTATAGTTATTTTTCAAACATTAATGGTTCAATGTGGCCCAGCGTGCATCCACAATACCAGGTATTGGTTGAAACACGATTAGAAGTCGAATTTCGTTGTCCAATGCCATCTTGAAAGCCAAGATGGCTTAGCTGAGCTTTTTCACCCAGTACCCAGTGGGAGTTTCATTTGATTTTTAGTCATTAAAATTATTTTAATGTTCAGTGGAAGCCGCCATGTTGAACATCAAGATGGCGTCTGATAGCAAAATTGAACTTCTATTCGTTTGGTCACCCAATAACCTTATGGCGTCGCACAATGGGAAAAAAAGTGTACAAACCGCGAAGAAATTCAATATCTTTCGTCCTACATGACCCATATCTATGAAATTATACTTTCCTTTTGTGAAAATTTCCAGAGAATCGATTGGACATAGTTTCAAACGCCGCACAAGCTTGCGAACGGAGATATAGTGCCTTTTAACCCCTAATTCCCCTATATTTTGTAAACATTCCAGAAAAACACTGTTTCGAACCAGAGAATTTTGAACGAAAACAGATCTATCGTGTGTAATTTTTTTTTTGAGGAATCGAATAAAGGCGGTTTTGGCCACCGCACGCTTCAGAAAATGGAGTTATGGCTGATTTTACCCTCAATTCTTCTATATTTTTCAATTATTTCAGAAAAAAGCTTGTTCAGACTTGATAATTTTGAACCAAATGGGTTGTATCTTGAGTGGTTTTTTTTGAGCAATCGAATTTAGGCTGTTTGAGCCCCCGCACACTTCAAAAAATGAAGTGATGGCTGTTTTACCTTCAATTCTCCTCAATTTTTCAAATGGTTAAGAAAATGCATGTTCGGACTTGAGAATTTTGAACCTTTTGGAACGTATCTTGTGTGATTTTTTTCGAGAAATCCTATGAAGGCTGTTTGAGCCACCACGCGCTTCAGAAAATGGAGTTATGGCTGTTTTTACCCTCAATTCCCCTACATTTTTCAATAATTTCAGAAAAAAGCATGTTCGGACTTGAAAATTTTGAACCAAATGGGTAGTATGCTATGTAATTTTTTCCGAGGAATCCAACGAAGCCTATTTGAGCCACCGCACGGATTAGGAACAGGAGTTATGGCTGTTTTACCCTCAATTTTCCTACATTTTTCAAATTGTTAAGAAAAAGCATATTCGGACTTGAAAATTTTGAACAAAATGGAACGTATCATGTGTGATTTTTTTCGAGGAATGCAACGAAGCCTATTTGACAAACCGCAGGCATCGGAAACAGCAGTTATGGCTGTTTTACCCTCACTTCCCTTTCATTTTTCAAAAAGTTCAGAAAAACCGTGATCGGACTTGAAAATTTTGAAACAAACGAGACTTATATTATGCAATTTTTTTCCGAGGAATCCAATGAAGGTTGTTTGAACCACCGCACGCTTTGAAATATGGAGTTATGGCTGTTTTTACCCTCAATTCGCCATTCTTCAATGATTTCAGAAAAAAGTAGGGGAATTGAGGGTAAAAACAGCCATAACTCCATATTTCAAAGCGTATGATGGTTCAAACAGCCTTCATTGGATTCCTCGGAAAAAATGCATAATATAAGTCTCGTTTGGTGCAAAAATTTCAAGTCTGATCACGGTTTTTCTGAACTTTTTGAAAAATGAAAGGGAATTGAGGGTAAAACAGCCATAACTGCTGTTTCCGATGCGTGCGGTGTGTCAAATAGGCTTCGTTGCATTCCTCGAAAAAAATCACACATGATACGTTCCATTTCGTTCAAAATTTTCAAGTCCGAACATGCTTTTTTCTGAAATAATTGAAAAATGTAGGGGAATTGAGGGTAAAAACAGCCATAACTCCATTTTATGAAGCGTGCGGTGGCTCAAACAGCCTTCATAGAATTTCTCGAAAAAAATCACACAAGATACGTTCCAAAAGGTTCAAAATTTTCAAGTCCGAACATGAATTTTCTTAACAGTATGAAAAATTGAGGAGAATTGAAGGTGAAACAGCCATAACTTCATTTTTTGAAATGTGCGGGGGCTCAAACAGCCTTTATTCGGTTGCTCAAAAAAAAAACCACACAAGATACAACCCATTTGGTTCAAAATTTTCAAGTCTGATTCAGAATTAATTGAAAAATATAGGGGAATTGAGGGTAAAACAGTCATAACTCCATTTTCTGAAGCGTGCGGTAGCCAAAACAGCCTTTATTCGATTCCTCAAAAAAAAAATTACACACGATAGGTCTATTTTCGTTTAAAATTCTCTGGTTCGAAACAGTGTTTTTTTCTGGAATGTTTACAAAATATAGGGGAGTTAGGGGTTAAAAAGGCACTATATCTCCGTTCGCAAGCTTGTGCGGCGTTTGAAACTATGTCCAATCGATTCTCTGGAAATTTTCACAAAACGAAAGTATAATTTCATAGATTTGGGCCAAGTAGGACGAAAAATTTTTACCCATTGTGCGTCGGATAGCGAAATTTGACTTCTTTTAGTTTAGTTCTTCCTCTCAATACTCATATCATGAGGGTTTCATTTGATTTGCAGTGATAAATAACATTTCAAAGTTCAGCGGAAGCCGCCATCTTGGTTTTCAAGATGGCGTCAGATAGTGAAGTTCGACTTCTACTCGTTTAGCCATTGCACCCAATTCTTTCATGCGATTTTAAGTCATTTTTCAACATTTTGAAGTTCAGCGGAAGCTGCCATCATGGATTTCAAGATGGCGTCAGATATCGAAATTCGACTTATACTGGTTGATCTCTTTCAACTTATACCCATATTGTAAGGGTTTTATGCGATTTTCAGTCATTTAAAGTATTTTCAAGTTGAGCTATAGACGCCATGTGTGGCCTGTGATATAGCTCAGTTGGCAAGTCAGTTGCTTTCTGAGCCGATGTCCGTGAGTTCGAGCCCAAGAGTAAACATCGATAACAGTTGTACCGGATAAGTTTTTCAATGACTTGTCCGCCAACTTTATCGTTGATAGAAGTCGCGAATGACATAAAGATGTTAAAACGACTATAATCGAAATAAAAAAAAAATATATATATATATATATATATATATATATATAGACGCCGTCTTGGAATTTAAGATGGTGACGGACAACGAAATTTGACTTCTACTCGTTCATAACTTTCACCTAACAACCATATTGTGAAGGTTTCATGATATTTTCAGTACATTACAGCTTTGGAAATAAAAGCGGAAGTCGCCATCTTGAATTAATTATGGCGACAAGCAAAAAAAAATTCTTCTATTTTGGCCTTTTCACTCAATACTCATATTGTAGAGATATTCATACCACTTACGGTAATTTGAAGTTTTCAATGATTTTTATATATATTTTCTTATTTTAACTCAAAACCAACACACATAGCTTATCAAGCATGTGTAAAAATGGGAATTCCAATTCAAATATGTGCTATCTAACTTGAGCGTGTCCTGTTTTGACACGCTTGTTTTTTTTCCAATTTTGATGTTATGTCAGAAAAGTTCCGAATTTTATATATTAATTTATATCTATTTTCAAAAGTTTCAGGGACGCAATACTAACCAAAACCACCTCAAAAAGTGTGAATTTTGTAGCCTTGTGTAATTTATCGAAACCTTTTTGAATGAGAAATTAAGCATTCCGAAGAACTTGAAACGAAAAATAAAATGAGGCTAAAGTTGGTATCAGAAAGAAAATTTCATATCAGTTCAAAATTTGTAATGATGCATCTTATAAAAACCGCCGGAGGCTAGCCAATTTTCTGGCATGTTTGTTATCACTAATTTTAAAACAGCGTTTGGGATCAAGTGATTTCACGTTTTTCTTGAACTGAAAATTTTACTGGGTAAAAATTTCCATGGGGAGGGGGGAGCATTAAATCTCTTAACCCCCCCCCCCCTCCGTTCGCACGGCCTTGGCTCCTGTGGAAAAACAACATTTTTCAAATCAAAAATTTTTGGTTTTCGTTGTTTTCAAAAGCTTTAATAAGATGCTCTTTTACATATATTTCTTAACTTACGATCTCAACCAACCGATTCTATTTTTAGTCATGGCCATAGGAACAGGGAAGAGGGGTGTGGGGATTAAACTCAAACCTCATAAGGGTTCAAAAATGCCTAGCCTAATTTTTTTCGCTAAATTTCTACTTTTAAATAATTTATCAAATTTTGATGAACAACTAATATTTGAAAAGAGTTGAGAACTTAGTTCAAAATCTCGAAATCTCAATTCAGGTCCGAAATTTTACAATAGTTTTTCATGAACTTTCTCACATGTTGATAGAAATTTAGTTTTGAATATTGAATTTCAAAAGTAAGACTCCAAAAAGTGAGACTAAGCTTGCCAGATTGCCAAGATTTTAAATTAAATTGAGTCCTTCGAATGATGTATCTTGCGTTGGAAAAAATGTTCAAACAAATTTTGTCAAAATGAATGAGAATAAATTTATGGAAGCCTTAAATATAATTCTGAATTGACTGATTTGTTTCGATTAAAAAAAACCACTTGTGAAATGGTTTTCTTCTTGATGTTAAAGGAATAGTTCCAAAATTTGCCTGAATATTGGCCGGATTGTAGATTTTGAACTAGCGGAAAAATTCTTAGGAAATTTTTTTAATCTGGATAGATTAGATTCTTGATTTTTAGATTGTATTGTCATTGGGATAGAATCCTGATTCGAATCTTGGTTTTGCATTTCAAACTAAAGTAAGGTGGATTTTTCATAATCAAAACTCATCATTTCGGAATATTACAAGAAAATATTGATATTCAAACAATTTCTAAGATTTGGACTGTAAATATTTATACCAGTTCATATGCAGAATTGAATCATAAGAAAGTTTAATGAGTCCAAAATTGAAAAATCTGAAACAATTTCATAATTCGAAGTTTTTGTTCAAATTTACAAGTTCAATTACGAGTAAATAATTGAAAAAAAAAAATGATATTGAAACCCATAAATTCACAATCAAGCAAGAGATTTCCAGTAGAGGGTTCTGATCAAGTTTCCCTTTTCAATTAAATTCCATAGAAATTCTTATCTGGAATTTTAATAAAGATTTTGAATTTAAGCTCGGAATTGTAATTTAAAATTCGTATACAGATTCAACTCGAATTTAAGTTTTGGTATCAAATAATATATCAATATGAGAATTTCATTCAGGATTCAAATTGCTGGAGATTGTAGTTTTATTACATTGATTCTTGATTCAAAATTATAATTTCTAATGCCATCATAGTCAGTTTAGAAACACAAACCTAACGTCGAACAACCGACCGTGAGCGTTGTCTTCTTCCAAAATTAGATCATAAGGAGTGAATCTGCAGGATACATCGATCGTGGGTGACTTCTGACAAACTATTGTTGAATTTGAAATTATACATTAGACTGCCTCAAATTTGTATGGGAAATTCAAAACCTGTAAAATGTTGTGCGCTGCAGGCTAAAATTGATGCTAGGCCTAGTACAAGATCTCATGCCAAATTTGGGCCAGATCGGACCACGGGCAGGGGTCGCTCAACGAGCCTGAAGTTTGTATGGGATTTTGAGACATTTTGTTCGGGAGAAACATGAAAATCCAGTTTTTCATCATTAACTTTGGTTCCTGTCGGCCGATTTCTTTCAAAAACGGGTTTTCTCAAAGCCTGAATTGTGACAAATATTTCATCCGAAGACTACATATCGATAAGAGTTAAAATAAAAAAGTTATTAAGCTTCAAAAATGGGCTAACTTTTTTTACGGTGGTATTCATCACTGTTAATGAGGCGACAATATGTTCGACCCCCCCGACTAATTAACAGTGATGAATACCATCCTTAAAAAAGTTAGCCCATTTTTGAAGCTTAATAACTTTTTTATCTTAACTCTTATCGATATGTAGTCTTCGGATGAAATATTTGTCATAATTTAGGCTTTGAGAAAACCCGTTTTTGAAAGAAATCGGCCGACGGGAACTAAAGTAATTGATGAAAAACTGGATATCCATGTTTCTCCCGAACAAAATGTCTCAAAATCCCATACAAACTTCAGGCTCGTTGAGCGACCCTTTCCCGTGGTCCGATCTGGCCCAAATTTGGCATGAGATCTTGTACTAGGCCCAGGATCAATTTTAGCCTGCAGCGTATATCTTTTTCAAAAGTCGGGTCATTTGGGGCAGTCTATTATACATAGAATAGTTTTGCTCACGAAAACATTCCAAAATGAGTACACTGCCAGCTGCGCCGTTGCTCTGCCTACATTTAGGCGCGCTGGCATCTCAAATGATCCATTAGGCTTTCCATTAGGATTCCGTTTGATGTATGCGATCGCTACCAACCTATCGATGAGTTCAGCTGTGCAACAGTCCAGAGATAATCTCAATCAGACTTTGAAATCGTTTTAACTCTAATTCACTTCTTTACCCGCATTACCGAACAAAGTACTTGGATTTAATACCCAATAAATACAAAGCACATTCTAAAAATCTTTCAAAATGTAAGTACAACGCAATGAAGAATAATATGAAAGGACAAGAAAATTGCGGCACAAACCCAGAACGTTTACCGGCATGTACATCGCATTAACATTTCTTCTCCAAGCGTCAATGGCCACTTCTTTCAGTGGAGTTTGTTCATTGAGTGACTGCCGACTTATCAAGCCAGTTAATTCCAGTAGGACAAACTGTTCCATTCTTTTCGAACTTAAAAGCCGTACTTTTATGCCCCATAGTTCGATGTACGAGGCCAAAAGTAAACTGTTGAATCTATTCAAAAATCCCGGCGAGGAAGATTGTGTTTCGTTGACATTCAGAGCTCCAAGAATCAATAAATACGTTGAAAATTGGTCCACGTTGGGAAAATGGGTTATGGTTTACCTGATAATTGCCTGCAGCCCAGGAAATTTGTACAAAAATACCAAAGTTGTTCTGGAGTTGAACGTGTCTTTATCGGCTACCCCAGGACAAATACAATGCTTCAACGCGGTTGGATTTGACTTTCTTAGGGGGCTACGTTTTAAAGTGAAGTTGATTGACGACGATTTACTTTTGTTCGAAGATTTATCGCTTCATCTTCGAAAAGCCGAAACAATGTTGTTTCGAACTACATCGGAAGAATCGCCTTCAACCAAACCACACTGTCTGTGCTCGAAGGTGAAGTCATTTGCTGAGAAAATGGAACAATTTCCGTCTGAATTGAGTGGTTCCCAAATTCAAAATGTCAATTCCGTGTTAGTGTTTAAGGAGGTGATTATAATTTTTCTAGTCTCACCAATGCTTGTCTTATTAACTGGGCTCTGCTTGGACTTTCTGATTAGAAATACAAGATCAATTAGAGAAATTTACCAAAATAAGTGAATTCAGAGAGATGCATTTTAAGGAACAGGTTTTGTAATCGAATCAAGATGACAAATTATATGTTGCTATTCCATTTATTCCTAGAAGAAGTCCTAACAAAATGTTCTTGTAACCAGCAGTAAAATCTGTAGACTCTTTTTTATGCAGAGATATGCAACACTAGACTCAGTTGATTTGGTGGTCATTTTTGAATTTCTCAAACTCTGGGGTCTACAAAGCTTCGTTTGGTTTAAAACTCATCCATGACTTTTAGCAGATTTTTTAAGTAACGTTAAAATAAGTAAATTCAAACTTCTAGGTTTGTATGGCAAAACCGAATATTTTGTTCTAAAAATCAATATCCTTTTGTTTCTTCAGTTCTGCGGAACCGACCCTGCTAAGGATTTTTTGTGCCACTTTATAAATTCATATAAGGAAATTTTCTGCTGAACTTCTTTTTCGAAGACCGTAAATTCGTTTCTTATAAGACATAAAATTTAATAGCTGTTTAACAGAGGTATGTCTTTTTGCATTGAAAAACAATAAACTCAATTGACACCACTGCTGTTGCCTTGCGAAGTATGGCATGAAAAGTACTCATGCAATACCTCGCTAGGCACCCAGAAGTGATGTCAATTGATTTTATTGTTTGCAATGCCAAAAGACATTTCCTCTTTCTACACCTAATAACTGTTTCGATCTATAAAAGCCCATTCAAACTAATTCGTAGCATTAGTGTTCTAATACGGTCATTAGAAGTCGCTTAGATTTTAATTATGCCAATAAGTAACTTATTGTGTAGTCTATTAAACGTTTATAATAAAACCATTACTTTTATAGACTTAAGAGTTTCATCAAAGTTATTAGATCGAATAGTCGGACTTAAAAAGTTAGTCGTCTCGCTACTGAAAAAATGTCAACAATAGAATGTATTTCGGTGGAAAATTTAAACAATCTGTATTCTCGCTACTTTTGAGAATAAAAAAGAGCCGAATTCACCTATCCAAATGTCTGGAAAATAGAATCACGAGCTGCATACTTTATTTCTGCTGAGAATGGGTAGTCCTGTTATGCAATAATTATCGGAAAATAACCAGTGAAAAGTTTATTGTGTGTTATAAGAAGAACAAATAAAATAAATGATTCTTAACTCTATAAAAAAAAAATTGAAAAATTATTTAAAAAATTTTATGTAGTACAAATTTTATGTTTTACCGCCTACATACTTAAAATCAGAAAGGTTATAAAAGGTACATGTAAATTTCATGAATATGAATATGAATATTTCCTAGAGGCCTACAGACTTTTTTATTTTATTTATAAGATCCCGTTAACTGATTTAAAAAAAAAACCTAAACTCAATCACTTTACTGGTTTATAGAATTAAGCTCAAGCTACCGTTGCATATTTCATATCTATATATAGGGGAGAGTGAGGATACTTGATCCCTGGGGATACTTGATTCTTCCACTATATCTCGAAACAGGAATGCCTTACAAATATGAAATGTTCTAGATAATTTTTCCAAATAGAACAGAACAATAATGCTATTATTTCAACAAATTTTCAATACATTATTTTCCGAGTTGTTGAAAAAATGTGATTTGAAGATCTTTTTTATATCACTTTGAAATGTTTTTCGCATGAAAAAATTGTAATAAAAATATTAATACCAATATTTCAATCGATAGAGTATAACTTGAACTTCATAATGCCATATTTTCAAAGCAATAGTAAGCTCTCAATTTTTTCAAGAAGAAGTTTTTTCCAAAACGTAAGTTATGGGTAAATTGATCCCTAGAGTCCAAAAGCATGTGTTTTTCTTCTGAATGGATCGTGATCATTGGTTATCATGAAATTAACTGTCCAATAACTAATTTTTATCCAATAAACGTCTGATAAACAGATCAATCGCTGGAAAAGTCAACAAAACGAATCATGTTTGCTGGTTTTCAGAAAATATTTGGATTGCTGAACATTTCCAGCAAACATTTTTGCTGGAAATCAAGGCAAAAATTTACAGTGCATGATTGACAGCGAAACGGAGTTCGTACGAGATCAGCTAAAATCTGTTTCACATTGAATCTGGTCGGATGAAATAGATCATTTCTCCGCAAAAAAATAACGTACAACAAAAGTAAAAATGTCATTTTGTAGGGTTCCCAAGCAACCAAAAGTCACATATTTACTTGAATGAAGGCATTGAAAGTTACATATTGGCTGACAAAGAGAATCAACTGCCCAATTCCCTTTAGTGAACTTTATCTACTCATTGATGAACTTGAAAGTTGCAGAAGTGATTAATATGTACGTTGTATGTGACTTGTTTTGCCCAATTCCCATTAGTGAACTATATGTACTCATTAACGAACCTAAAAGCACATAAAGGGCACAAAAATGCTCAATACGGGATTTGGTAAGTCACATAAAGGGCACAAAAGTACTCAAACGGGATTTGATAAGTCACAAAAAGTGCATTGATGTTCTTTCAAAATCAAATCACCTCTTCGAGTTTTAGTTTCAGTTAGAACAACATCTAGGCGTGGTCTCGTGGTAGCGTGTTCGATTCTCACCACGAAGGTCCGGGTTCGATTCCCAAGCCAGGCAAGTTTTTTTTTCAATAAGTAATTTTGTACTTGAGTAACCATTCTGATGCGATATATGTAGGAAATGTAGGAAAGAAGTAATTGAGCAATTTGTCGAGTTTGAAATCCGGCGCGTGGCATCATGGCGGCACCGGTACAGAACACAGTAAATAATCAAGAAACGGTTATATGAACCGAAGCCAACGGTTCATTTGAGATAGAGAGAGATTTTTTTGCTCATTTTGCGATTTTTCGGAAGCTGAATTAAGAGGCCACTGGAAGCTGAATAGAAGATCATTAAGACTTGTTTTGGAACTTGAAAGTATCAATAAGAACCTCAATTTTGAGCTGCAAAGAACGTACTTCATATCAATGATGGGGCTGAGTAAGCGTGTTATGGGACTTTTGGTTGCTTGGGTTTTTATTGCACTTTAAGGAAAAAAAATACATAAAAATTATTCGTCAGCTTTTCGATTGAATTTTCGAACTTTTTTTGTGATACCACCCATCATTTTTTGCACAGTACTGCTGGTAACCTCATTCGCCATGTTGTTCCACCACTTTTCCATTTGAGCGGGGTTTTTCATGGTTCTGCCACATTTCTTCAGTTTGCCCTTAACTATTGCCCAATATTTCTCGATGGGACGAAAAACCGGACAGTTTGGTGGATTGATAATTTTTTCAACAAAATCGATCTTGTTCTCCTTATACCACTTAACGACATCCCGGCTGTAGTGGCAGCTTGCCAGGTCCGGCCAGAACTTCACCGGACCTTTGTGGGAGCGAATGAACGGCAAAACCCTCTTCTGGAGACATTCTTCTTTGTAAAAATTTCCATTCATTGTGTCCCCAGTGATGAAAATTCTAGTCTTCTTACCACAACTACAGATCCATTGTCAAATCATCAACTTACGAGCAAATTTATCTGCGAAAACAAACTTGAATTTACCCGCAACATTCCCTTTACGCTTCGCAAGGTAAAATTTGTTACCGGGTATTTGTCCAAAATCCATTTTGACGTAAGTTTCGTCGTCCATCAAAATGCATCCGTTGTACTTGGTCAACACTTTCTCGTACAACTTCCTTGCCCTGGTTTTGGCAACCAGGTTTTGTTTCAGCGTCCTGTTGGGGTGTTTGCTTGCATGATACGACCGCAAGCCTTCTCGCAAACAAATTCGTCGAGCTGTATTGTGGTTCGTCTTAAAACTTTTTCGCCAAATCACGCATGGAGATTCTTGGATTATTGTGAACTGATCGAATTACCTTACCTTACCGGCCATATGTTCCACTTTTACGCCTGGTTTTTTTTTGCTCGACCCACCGTTAGGGTCTCCCGGTAACGTTGCAGCACTGAATTTACAGTCGATTTTGGATATTTCGGGAATTTCGCGATCTTTACCCCTGACCGCGTCGGTTTCTCTCCTCTCGCCTTTCGCGTTCCATCGTCGATAAATTTTGACTGACTGCTTCAATCTTGATGAAATTTTCACCACTAAGTAAACAAACCATCCGGATCAAAACATTGTCAATAGATTCACGATGTGACAACTAGGGGCGCTGCAGTAAATGAAAAGAAGCGATCAGATTCTATGTGAAACAGACTTTAGTGCTTTTACAAAGCAAAAAAAAAGTATTTCAAAAGTGGTTCAGTTTGATTGGTTATTTTTAGAATTAATAATTTTCTTTTTGTATATTAAAGGTGACTAAATTTGCTATCGATCAGAAGAACTTCATTTTGATGTACGATCAAGAGTATTGTTGATATTTATGATAGAACTTATGGCTTTATGATGGAAAACATAATAAAAAACGGATTTTTTTAGAGAAAATTTTGTTTCAGTGAAAGTTTTCAATACCATGGTAACATTTAAAAAATCTGATTTTTCATGGACCTTAAATGTTGATTCAAAACGAAGATTTCAAGTGGTTATTTATCAAAATCGGTTGAAAATAAAGAAGTTATGGGTAATTTACCATTACAGTAATTTTTGCATTTTTGAATAATTTAACGAATCGCAGTGTACTAATCATAGTATAGGAAGATTTAAACATGGTAAACCTCACTCGTTCCAAGCAAAAATTAATTCTTAGCTTACCCGAAGGTCACATGCCAAATTTCAGATAGATCTGACCATAGGAAGGAGTTGCTGGAGTCTTAAACGTGAATTGGATTTTAAAGTATTTTTCTCGGAAGGAGCAAAAAATACTGGTTTTTTACAAAAACTTTTGTTCTTCACTTGCCGATCGCTTTTTATGAAATATTTTCTTAAATTCTAAATTGAAACAAATATTTAACACCAAAAATTTGAAAATTGAAATTTGGCATGTTACCTTCGATTAAGCAAAAAATCAATTCTGACTTAGAGCTAGGGAAGTTTACCTTGTTTAAACCTTCCTATACTATGATTAGTACACTGCGATTCGTTAAATTATTCAAAAAATGTGAAAATTACTGTAATGGTAAATTAACCATAACTTCTTTAATTTTTAACCGATTTTGATAAGAAACCCCTTGAAATCCTCTCTTTGAATTGACATTTAATGTCAATGGAAAATCAGGTTTTTTAAATTTTACCATAGAGATGAAAACTTTCACTGAAACAAAATTTTCTCTAAAAAATGCGTTTTTTTATAATTTTTTCTATCATAAAACACTAATATCAACAATACTCTTGATCATACATAAAAATGAAGTTCATGTGATCGATAGCAAATTTATTCAGTTTTTATATGCAAAAAAGAAAATTCACATTGATGTTACGTAGACAGAGATATTTGAATCAAAGTGCAAGTCCTTTTTTATTTTTCCAAAATTTCATATTTGGAGCATAACTCAAAAACTGTTCTACTGAGATTTTTTCGAATTTCATTTTCAGATTCAGCACTCGACTTTACATTAAAAATGATCTAGTTTACCAAGTTCAAAAATGCTGTAACCTAGTGTAATCGTTTTATTTTATCTGATTTTTATTGCGTTGAAGAGCAGTTTACAGCAGGCTCATTTTTTTTAAAGTTATCTCATAGGGTAAATGATCTTGAGCGGAACTTTTTACTCATCCTAAGCTCTAGGCAATTTATAGTTATGAATCTTGTCGAAATGTTGAAAAAAAAACACCTTTTCAAGATCTTTCCATACAAGCATTGTCGTTTTTGCTAAAATTTATGAAATGAAATAATATTATTAGAAGCTTTAAAAATAAGTGCCTCT
This sequence comes from Uranotaenia lowii, assembly GCF_029784155.1. Lineage (NCBI taxonomy): Eukaryota > Metazoa > Arthropoda > Insecta > Diptera > Culicidae > Uranotaenia > Uranotaenia lowii. The sequence goes on from NC_073693.1 coordinate 25,029,841, forward strand.
TCTGTTGAAATTTTCATCAATCTATGCTGGCTTTGAACGTTATTCTATGTAACCTTTGGCCGTTATGAACTGATTTTTAATTACTAAAATGGTAGAAATACTCATGAAAAGCATTATTCGGGTTTTTGTAACAAGTTTCCCATCAAAATATCGATTAATTTCGTAGTTTTTGAAAGTAAAATATGATCTTGTGTGGAGCATTCTTTGATTTTGAGCGAAACTTCTAGCTTCCAAAATCAACCGCTAGGAGTACTGCCTTATGCCTCATATCTCAGACACAGTTTTTACCCCTGAATGTATGAAGCACCTTAGTATTTTTTATTGTATCAGCTGTAGGAACAGAGAAGATGGAAACATATCTAAGTTCGAATTGAACCAAACCTGTCTTTTAGTTGATATCACAGCGTACCAAACCTGGAATAATAATAACAAACACTTTTCTCAAATAATTGTATGTATGTATGTATGTATGTATCCACCTTGGGTTTGCGGCAGCGCCGCGGTTATGGCCAAGAAAATAACCCACGCGTCCATCTTGGCTACCACGCAACACAGTCATAACTTCTCAATGAGACTTTCAAGGGAATGGAATCGTAAGCAGAGACACTTACGGTATCCAAGGTTGTAAGGGAATAGTCTCGAGAAACTATAACCACATTGTTGACTAACCAGGATAGCATGCAAATTATAATCCCGCCCCCAAGGCTTCCGAAAAAAGAGTGCATCCTTATTTTACAAAAAGTAATCAAATACAATCTTTTTCACAACCATGCCAAATTCCCTTGACATAACTTGAGAAACTTCCGGTATTCGAAACGGGTAACAAGCACATACTGCTACCTGCTCCTTTTGCAAACCAAGGTTACCCTGATGCCCCTGCCCTTATCGTTAATGTACAATTATATAATGTACAATTAATGTACAATTATATAATACAATTTAATATAATATAATATAATATAATATAATATAATATAATATAATGTAATATAATATAATGTAATATAATAAAATATAATATAATCTAATATAAAACAAAATTACTCAATATAATATAATATAATATAATATAATATAATATAATATAATATAATATAATATAATATAATATAATATAATATAATATAATATAATATAATACAATACAATATAATATAATATAATATAATATAATATAATATAATATAATATAATATAATATAATATAATATAATATAATATAATATAATATAACATAATATAATATAACATAAAAATTGATAAATCGTCTTCAAATGCTGCTACGTTAAAAAACCTGAAGGCGATTTCAACAGCTAAAAAAAAAAGATTTAATGTGTTGAAAATATTTATGATCAACTGTTAAATCCATTATTTATAATAAATCTCTTGATTTTGCGTGTCTGAAAATAAACATGGAATTATATAATTGGAATGAGTGGAAATGGGAATTGAGGAGGAATCGCTGAAACATTTAAACATGATTTAATTTTGAAAGTTTTCGATTTAATCTCAAACAAACAAAGCCATGGATATCTGAAAAATTGGGTATGCTGATACTTATAATATTAAATGATAATCATATAGATTTAGATAGCCGGGTTTCGAGCAGAGTGAACTGACAGCCATTAGAATTTTTTTTTTCGAAACATTTGAGCTTCGTTGCCAACTATTTTCTTCTAGAGAAGAAATCTTTGATTTTATGAAACAAAATTGATAGTTTATGTTCAAAAGAAATTCATTACAGTCAATTATATTCGCTCTCTCGATCCTTAACATGAATTAAATGAAACTCAATTTCTGTTGTTTCTACATTTTCTCATGGCGTTCAGTTCGGTCTGGTCGAAGGCCTGAATGAAATATTTGGATATCAACAAAAATCTATTTGAAAATCTTTATTATACAAGAAAAGTAACTAATCGAGCATTATAAATCCAAGCGAACGAGATCTGTAATGCAAAGTTGATCAATTATGGAAAACTAAACCTTTCATATAGAACACTGAAGATTTTATACTGGTATTCATAAAATCCTAAATAATTAAATAAATAGTAAAACAATTAACGGCTACAAGCTGCCTAAAATTAATGGCAGTATATTCCAAAATTATCTGCATTAGTTTCTCCTGGAATAAATGCTTAATTTTATTACATACACTATTTTTAATACTAAGAAGATGACTGAAAGGGAAACTAATATATAAATGATAAAACAAAAACAATCAAATTTATGGAAGTAAATAGATAAAAAATGAATTTAATAAATCAACAACGATGCTAATTTTTCTGAAAAATAATAATTATTATTAAATAAAATTTAAAAAAAATCCATATCTACATTGAATGCCGCCTTTGTAATAGTCCTGGAATAAAATAATTTCTTAAATTTCTACTGGAATTGAGAAAAGTTTTTAAAAGCAAACAAATAATTAACATTATTCAGAGTTTACATTTTAATTTATCGATAAAAATTATGGAGATGACAAAGTGTTTAGAAAAAGGTTCAATGTTTCGGGTTCCCAAATTCTGGAAAAATGAAAATTAAATTTGTCAATTGAAATATCGGAAAAAAAAATTCGACATGAAACAAGTTCAAATAAAATATCTCTAATACCTGCAACAGCAAAGAAACAGTTACCTTTTTTTAAGTTAATGCTTTGTAGAAAAAAAATACATGAACTTTAAATTAAAAATTATAACTGAAATTTGGTAAGATTTTCACTTTTAATATGATTACAATAAATAACAACAATCTGGACCTTAAATATAAAAATGATTATTGCACTGCTAATGATGAATTATTATTTATGCAACATTTAAATATAGATACCTAAATGTGAAATTAAATGATTTTTTTAAATATTCAAACAGATGACTCCGGGTGCGTAAACTTGAAATGTCGAAATATTTAATTAATTACTTGAAAACAATAGTCTATTTTACCTGCAACAAGTTGACTGACAGCGAATTTATTATGAAGTTCAGCTAACTCAAATTCATAAATTAATTGTCGGAAAAAACTAGTCACCCTAGTATCGAAACATTAAAATTCAAGAAAAATAAAACGCGAATAAAAACAAATACATGGAAATCTCTGACCAGGTTTAACTTCTCATCTGTTCCGTCCAACGCCTGCTGCGATCCACTTCGTTGTTTCACAAACGCCAGCTCGCTTTCATGTACATAAAAAACATCGCATCAATGTGCATCTCCAAAACATCGCACATTTCAGCCCACTATTTGCCGTGGGATGCTAACTGTTGTCCTATTTCGACATGTTCAAACATGTTTGGAAGGTTGGCTGGGCTACTAAGCGGCGTCTTTTTCTCTATTTTCTTTATCACAATGGTTCTTAAAACACAATATCCCACAACCCCATTAAATCTCCGAAAATAGTCCAAATGCACATTCACTCTTTTTCATGCCTCTCCCATCGGCGACTTCAAAATATTTTCAACTAAACCATTCACAAGGCCAGAAACACCATTTTTTTGTTGAAAATAAACCCAAAACTAAGGATTTCTCCATTTATTTTGTCTCGGAGAATTGTAAAAACAAATTTAATTCGCTTCATCTTCTAATCGCGATAGGACACGAAACGCACGGCACGACAACTTGAACACTTTGAACATATCACGCCCGCAGCTAATAAAAAAAACAACCGCACTTGTCGAGCACCCGAACGAGACTGACAAACACTTTTCTCAAATAATTGTTTTGAAATTGTTGTAAAATGAGAATCATTAAAATTTTGGTAAGGGTCTTACGCTGATATGAAGATGCCCAGTAAAAGTATTGTGGATAACTTGAAGTGTTTTTTACATTTTCTTCTAAGAAAAGGTGTGTTGAATTTTAATTTGTGAAATGACATTTATATCGGAAAATTCTTTATAAAATTCTAAAAGTTATGATTTTCAAACTACCAATTGTAAAAATTACGACATTCATTTTATATTAACATTTCTTCGCAGTGAAAATCTATGATTCGTAGATTGTTTTATTGAAGGATATCAGATTTGTTATAAGTTTTCTCTATTTTTCTCTAATTTAAATTTTTTCAAATTAGAAACCTACAACTATACAAACCTACAAAATACAGTCTTATTTGCAACTGTAAACCCCCCTCCTCCGCTCCTTCGCTCTGTTTCTCAAAATAAACGTTTTTTGCTATATATTTACGATCCTTCTTATTGACTGATTTTCGAAAATTTGGAAAATAACCCCCTCCCCCCAAGAGCCAACTCTAGGACCGCCCCTGATTCAAATAACCAAATGGTAATAAATTTTGTGGTACCTTCAAATTCTGAGCTTCTTAATTCTTCATTTTGTTTCGAATGAAAAATTTGAAAAAATCAATTGGGAGGTGAATATGGATATAACACTGAAATGCGTCATAAATTTATTGTCTTCACCAGTTTCTTTTTGATTCGCTTTTTGAATCGAATGGTTTTTTCATCAACTTTTTTCTTACCAATTAATTAAAATAAACCATTGTTATTATTATCAACTTAATTGTTCATCCTGTTTTGATAATTTTTAAGTTAATTTTTGTTATTTTTTCTCATGTTTTAGACACATTTAGAACATATTTTTGATATGTTCAGATTTTTTTTTTAGGATATTTTTAATTTTTGTCATTTTGCATCATTTTTTTTAGTTATTTTTTGTCGTTTACATTCTTTTGTTGTATTTGTTTTTGAGTTTTTTGAAATTTTTATGTTTTTCATCATTTTTGAGTGCATTACTTTTTTTGAATTTTTTTATTATTGTTGTTGTATTTTATCTACATTCAAGAACGTAGAAATGTTTTTATGGTGTTTTTCTAAATTAAATTAGATGCATATTTTACAGCAGAATATATCGTAAAAAGCCTTATTTGGTCAGTTAACATTTCAATTAATTTGATTCAGTATTATTTTTGGAAACATTTGATTATTCAAAATTTTCGTCATCCCGTGCGACGATGAGACAGAGGACAACGATTGGCAAACCAATGATTTTAAACTAATTTGTGTGGATATATAGCAATATTTCAATCGAAAATTTGTGGTTATGTTTTATGCATTGAATATTTTATAAAAAAAAACTTACCAAATAGACTACAAGAAGGACAAAGCAGGGTTTAAGAGGTTTATTCAAAGATTTTTTCCATAACATTAATACCGAAACTTTTGATCAAATCAAAGCACTAGGTTGGTATTTTCTTGAGGCAGAAAATATTACATGAATTAATACATTTAGCTAGGTCCAACTCCCCTTGGAATGCTCAACTTCAGAAAAACCACCCCTGATACCACTATGCATAACACGATAACGATAAGCAACCAATCGAAGGATGCTTCCGACTTCCGAAAGTGTTTCCTTCTATTCCTGCGAGGAAACTTGCAATCCAGAAATTTATTCATAACCCGATTCAGTTTGGTACACTGGCAGACAACTCCCGATTGATTCTGCAATTGCGATGACGATGATGGATAACTTCCTTTTAGCATCAGTCGAGGTGACGAAGGGATTAAATCCTCCAGCATGGCGAGCCTCGAGGAAAAGAACGTGAGCCGTATGCTCTCGAACAGGTGACATTTCCTGTCAGTCTTTTCAGGTTGATTCGAGAGAGAAATGCAGGGCACTTCCGTTCGGTTCGAAGTGTTTGGAAACAAAACATAAAAATAAAAACTGTTAAACGTTCCTTCGAAACATGGTACATTCCATTCAAATTGTAAAATTTTCAGTCGATTAGGAAACATTGGATCACTACTGAATGTCTTTCCCTGGATTTTAAAAATAATGCAATCCTTATGATTGGCTGCGGTGAGTGCATCGAATACATGGTTTTCAGGAAAAGTTGTGTTGGCTAATTTGAAAGGCCTTAGTTTCAGCTCAGCATTGACTAAAATCGAACACTCGTAAGCACTGTCTTCGTCCGAGATTCGGTCACATGGACTGATTCTGCAGAATTTATTATTTGTAGGGAATTCCTGACAAATTGACGTTGAAACAAAAATTATACACAGTAAAATTTTATTGACAGGAGCAGTGCTGAATGTTTTCATTGTCATTCAACTTCTATCTCTGCCAAGATTCAGGAACATTGAAATTCTAAAGAATGCATATACCCATTCAGTTAAAAGTTTACAACTGCTAGCATTTCTGGTTCCTCAAGTATCTACTTACAAATAAAGTCAACTACATATGTGGCAGTCAGCAAGAGACGTTCAAGACTCCACAGGTACTCTTTCAGTTACGCGTAAGCAAATTAAAAGGTTACAAATGGCAGATATATAAAAAATCGATTATAACCGTATTGACCGAATGTTCATCGTCATTTTAATCGCCTTAACATATCTTCAAAGATTTAATGGTCGCTTCCATCAGAGGAGTAAGTATGTTCATTTTATGACTGTTGACTTGCATAACCAGATGGACAAATTGCTCCATTCTTAGCTGGTAAGAACAGATACTACACTTTGATCTTAGCCTTTGGGACGAGAAGCGATGAAATTGCTCCATTCCTTAAGAACAAATTACCCGTAAATTTAAGCCACATGCTTCATTACTTTCTCATGTGCAATGAAAAGCACGAGCATTCGTTATTACAGCCACAGAAAAATGAACCTAATTAATTTTTGCTTACTAATATAATGAGTGGACTTAAAAAAAAATATTTTCAAAATAAATATTGAGAGTAACTGTGTAAAAGCACATTTTAGTCGTTCCAACTCTTATCAAAGTGTTTTATAAGTGGAAGCTAAGAAGGAGGTTAAAGAACTGAAAATGATTTTTAGGCAAATTTTCCATCGAAAGAAACCACCAATATCCATAGACTTATACCAGTTAAACTGACTGCTAGCAAGATGATTTTTGGCTCCAGAGAGCTCAGCAGAACATCTTCTACAATTTCATATACACCCACTTATTAAAAACATCTGTTTAAGCTAAGGTTGCCCGAATTTTATTCAGCACGTACCCGGGCTGGAAAATCCAGGCTATATAATCTAAAAACATGGCAAAATCCGGGTATTTGATTCCAAAATGTCGACAAAAAATTCGGGAAATATCCGGGTAGAAACTTTAAGAAGCATTTTCATCACATGCTCAACTTTTTTTCAAGCACACCTGATATTTTCTTCTAATCTTATTCTATTCATCTATAATTTTCAAAATCTTGAAATGTTCTCACTATGAGAACTTAACAACACACCGATAAGGCTGTGAAAATTAATTATCAAACAAAACTCACGGTGATTTATCTTAATTCAAAGATACCATTAATTTTTTCTTCAAATATGAAAAAATAAAATGGCAAAAATGACAAATATGACAAATGTGGAAAAAATAGATTAAAAGCGATAAAATCAATAAAATATTTTAAAAAAAAACAACGCATAGGTATGGCAGAAACTGTCAAAACAACATAATGACCAAAATAACTTTAATGACAAGAATGACAAAAATGGCAAGCATAACGTAAATTACAAAAATGGGATATTTGAAAATAACCAAATTGACTTAAATTACCAAATCTGGATAAAAAAAACTTGCTTCGAGACATTCAATAAGATTTAAGTCGCCTGAGACATTGTTTGAATATAAGTTACATATCAACTTAAATGAAAGCTTTGTAAGCTATATATTGGCTGCAAAAGAGGAACAACTGCCCAATTCCCTCAAGTGACTGGGATACTTGTTCCCTTTTCCTTATTTCCCTCATATCTTTTTGGAAAAATTTAGCAGATCGCTGTCTTTTGCCTTTTCTGACAGCGTGTAATGACGAAAATATTATGATATTTTGAAAGGTTAAGGATACTTGATCCATTAATAAAGGAGACTCGCACTAAACCTTTGGAAAAATATAGCAAAATCTTAAGATAAAAGGTCAGTAAACCAGGTATTTTGGCTATATTAGTTTTCATTGAAAGTTCTTAAATGTCAGACAAGAACACTAGTTTTTTTTTTGTCGAACTTCGTTGATTGTCATAATGGACTTTTCAAAACTTTATTTTTATGCTCGTTTCAATTATTGTCGCACTTCTTTAAAAAAATATATTTAAAAATTTCGAAAAATAATAGGGTTTATAGCGATTTTTCGTTTTGAAATTCCAAAGTTTTTCCCGGATTTTTCTCGATTAAAAATTATGATTTTCTCGGTATTTATTATACTCAATGTTGAATTTAAAATCGTGACAAATACTTCGACGTCTTTTAACACGTAGTCTTTTCGCATCAAATTGAAAGCTTTTCATAAATTTCTAGAACGACTCCGACGAAATGCATCTATTCATTGTTTTGCTTCACAATTTCAACAATTTGGCAAGAAGTTCGGCTGATTTGATCTTCAAATTTTCACTGTTTTAAGGTTCTGAGCCACAATGAAAATTCCAGTTTTTTCTAAAATTTGTACATAATTGTAGAAAAAAAATTGTACACTTTGTACAGAAATATGTGAAAAATTCAAATTTTGTTATCATCCAGGAATTACTCAACACAAATCAAGAAAAAAAAAAACACGGAGAAAAATTTTCTCTAGTACCTTTTAAATTTAACATTCGGCTTTAAAAAAAATTCACATGGTTATTTTTATAAAACTTGCTCAAGAAATTTTAGACGTAAAATAAAAATTTTAATAACACAATTTGGTTTTTTTTTTTTGTTTTGGAAAGAAGTGAATAAATCCGGGCAAAATCTGGGCTTTTCAATGAAATACGGGCAAACGCGCCGGGCCGGATTTTTGTCAAATTATGAATTAAGTATCCGGACAAACCCGGATAAAACCGGGCAATCTGGCAATCTTAGTTTAAGCTGTATGACTCTATGTGAACATTTTTTATTTCTTAAAGTAATGAAAATGTTTCTAGCTACTTCTGTGACGGAAAAATCTTTAAGACCTTTTTACATCTATATATATAAAAAGCAATTTCGGTGGGTTTGTTTGTTTGTTTGCCCTCTATGGGCTCAGCCATCTTAAGAGCTAGAGAGCTGAAATTTGGCATGGATACTCATTAGGACCAGGAATGATGAAAAATGTTTTCAGATTTTTGGATATTGGCGTTATTATGCATTGGATTTAGACGAAAATTTGCAGACGGGGTTTTAAGGAACAGACAACCGATTCCAGTTATCAAATTTTGTAGAACGGGTCGGCAAAAGGGGTCGTCCATATCAACTGTTCATTGTTTTTGTGGTAATGACGTTATTATGCATTGGATAGAGGTGAAAATGTCCACATAAAAGTTCTAAGGAACGCTCAATTGTTTCAGATTTCAAATCTCGAGTCAAGGGTCGGCAAAAATGGTTATCCATATTATCTGTTCATTGTTTTTGCTATATTGGGGGTTATTCTGTGAGTTGAGTGATGTGACTCACAAAATTTCACTTCTTTATCCTGACTCCACGAAATGTTTCAGAGAAGAAACGTTAGTATGAATGAGCTCCAAAAATTGATCACAAGACATTTGAGCTGGAACTTCTAGCCTAGAGTGGTTTCTGGAGTCGGTACAACGATGTGAAATTTTGTAAGTCACATCACTCGACTCTCAGAATAATCCCCATTGACTTGATTATACATCAGATTATAATGAAAATTTGCACATGAAAGTTTTGCAGCATATGTTATTGATTTCCATGTCAAATTTTGACAAGGAATCAGTAAAAGGGTTCGTCTTAATATTTTAGAATTTTTTTTTTGCAATAATTACGTTGTTAGGCATCATATTGAGGCAAAAATTTAAACCCGAGAGTTTTGTAGGACGTGGAATCGATTCCTCATAACAAACTTTTTATTAGACGACAGAAAAAGGGGTCGTCCACATTTACTGTTAATGTTTTTGCAATAACTGTTTTATTATGCATGATATCCAGACAAAAATTCATTCACGGGTGTTTTACAAAACGGACAATTGATTTATGAATTGAAATTGTTAATCAGACGACAGGAAATGGGTCGTTAATATGACCTTTAAAATATTTTAGACATAATTTCGTTGTTATGCATCCGAGAAAGACAAAAATTCGTACACGGGTGCTCTTTTCGACGGTCAATCAATTTCTATTTTAAATTTTCGTTTGGTAGACAAGCAAATAAGTCGCTTGCAAATTCTGTTTAGTATTTTAAGCAATTGTTTTTTGTGAAAATGCGTCCCAATTACCAACCAAATAGAAAATCATCAGCTTTAAAGTTAAAAGCGGAACAAAGTTCGTACGGGATCAGCTAGTATAGGGTTACCAGGTCCCGCTACACCAAAAAGAGTACATTGAGATCATCTACCCAAAAAAGCAGGAAAAACTATATAACTGTGGTTTTCTGAACTTCCAGCCATCAGGTTGATACAAGATCCATTTTATTATCGAGCTTTGATCCCGGATGGTAGCAAAACAGAAAGAAAAAGATATACTTCGTATCAACTTCTGTCAATTTGTCGAGGTTATGCAAAAGTTGGATTATTCGAAGAGACAGCAGAATTAAAGTGTAATTCTGACAAACCACAAAAAATACATTATAAAATAATCCATTTCAAAAAGACCTTTTTTTTGACTTGCACATTTACTTTACAATCATTATTTGAATGCCATAACGCTAGTAAAGTGTCAAAAATTAAACTTAAAAAAATATTTGAGATTTTTGCGCATTTAATCATATTACCTAAATTGTGTATATATTGATTACTGTTAGCATACTCAAAAGCGGTTATCGCGTTGATTTATTACGACTAAAAATGCATGTTAATGAAAACAACATGTTAAACTAATTTGCTGTAAGTCGTATTCCTTCCATAGTTTTAGCATAAGATGTGAAACAACCTCATAGACTGAAAAAAATACGTAGGTTTTTTAGATCAAATGTTTTTCAACAAAAAAAAGAGTACATTTGGTAAAATTTCACAAAATGAAGAGTACACCAATTTCTCGACCGAAAAAGAATACATGTACTCTTAAAAGAGTACGTATGGTAACCCTAAGCTAGTATACATATATATAAAAATGGGTTTCTGTCTGTCTGTCTGTCTGTTCCCTACAGACTCGAAAACTACTGAGCCGATCTGCATGAAACTTGACAGTTGGGGGTATTGGAGGCCAGGGAAGGCTCCTATTATGGTTTGAGACCCCTCCCTCTCACACGAAGGGGGGAGGGGGCCTGCAAATCAAAAGACAAATGTTTGCATAACTCAAGAACCGATCAAGCAAAAGGAACCAAATTTGGAATGAGTGGTTATTGGGGTACCAGGAATGTTTCTAAGAATATTTGGTACCCCTCCCTCCTTCCAGTGGAGATATAGGAAGGGGGAGGGGGCCTACTTTACAAATTTTCTCATAACAGGAGAACTTAACAAGCTAATGGAATCAAATTTGGCATGGGAGGGTAGTTGAATGCGAGAAATTGTGCTTTGAGCATTTTAGACCCCTCCCTCCATCCAGTGGAGATACATACCTTTTCTATTGCATAACTTGAAAATAATTCGAGCAAATGAAACCAAGTTATGAATATTTATATCCCTCCCTCCTTTCAGTGAGAAGATAGAAAGTGGGGAGGGGTTTTCTTTTACAATTTTCAGCATTACTGGGAAACTTAACAAGCAAATGGAAACAAATTTGGCGTGGGAAGGTATTCATTACGAGAAATGTTTCTGTGACATTTGAGAACCCTTCGTTCTTCCAGTCAGAAAATCTTAAGAGAGAAGGGTGCTTCCATACAATTTTTTATAAGTCAAATCTGGCCGGGATGTTCAGATATTGTTTAAACTTCTCGAGTTTTGCTCGGGTATGTTATGATTATTAACTACATCAAAAAAAAAAACTCAAATTCCTCTTTAAATTTTTTTAGACTCTTCTGTGTTCAATAACGATTTTTCAAAAATTTCAAAATATTCTTGAATTTTGCCCTTTTTTAATTTCGTTTTCAAAAATCGTCCTGAATGCCTGACCGTGTGATTACGTGTGGTTGAAAGTATGAAATGCTTAAGGTTCAAGATCATATATCTTTTCAACAACTATTTTGAAGATATCTTGCACAAATTCGACCTTCATCTAATTCAATATCAGAGAAGCATTTTAAAATACCTTTGCACCTGTTCCGACATATTTTATCCCAGATGTCACATGAAAGCAATCTCTTTGGTGATAAACGCCCTAGGAGCGACTAGTCATCTGATATCATTTCAATTATTGATGGTGGCATTTTAAAAATCAGAAAGACCCCTACTTAAAAAACATCTTGTAATACATCATCTGATAATATCATCTAGTTGAAAATAATCGACTAAAAACATGAGGGGCAATAGTATGGAAGAAATAGAAAGCATTGAAATTATCGCTTAAGTTTTTCCTCATCAAAAACTCAATAGAATACTCGTTTGGCCGAATAGTTGAAAAGGTCAATATTCGGTATTCGGCCGTTCGCCGAATACCACTATTCAGTACATCTCTATTGATAACTAATCGAGAAAATTGATCCAAATTTGCATGAGAGCATATTTGTGTGCGGGCAATGTTTCTTCGATGGTTTGAGACCCCCCTCTCTTGCCAGAGGGAAGATAAAAAGTGGGGAGAGGATCCCATATTTTGAATAACTCGAGAACTTATCGAGAATGCAGCCATATTTTACATGGGATCGTATTTGTATACAAAAATTGTTTTCCTGATGTTATGAGACCCCTTCTATAAGGGATATGGAAAATTGGCGAGAGGGTCACTCTAACAATTTGTCTAATAATTCGAGAACGAACAGGTAAAATAAGTATGCCGTGACGTTATTTTGTTACAAAAAATGTTTCTATGATAGTTTGAGATCCTCTCAACATCAAAAAGGGACAGCGAAGATTTTATATAGAAAAAAAAATAGTTTGGCATAAGTTATGAACGTATGGAGCAATTAAATTCAGAGTCATAAAAGGATTAAAACGAAGGTAAAAAAACAATCAAGTTTTCAGCGATCAATGCGATCAATGCGATCAATGAAAAAGGTTGCAATTTTGTTTTTGAGAAACAATTAAATGATTTTTAAATTGAATATAAAATTTTGTGCAAATAAATGAAAAGTGAAATAACCAGGTACCAAAAATTTCGATATTTTTTGGAAGGTGTAGCAAAGCACACCGGGTCAGCTAGTAACCAAATAAAGATAAAAATGGCGCGACAAAATATAAGACCACTTACAATTTTGCTTTGATAAACTTCCGTCTTTTTGTCCATGATATTGAACTGACAGCTCTTTGCATACTATCCATGTGGTTCAGGAGGTGTTTGGGAGAAAAGGGTGACCAGGTAGACCCCAACGTAGTGAAATTCTACTTTTTTGTTCACAAAAGTCAATTTCGTTGATCTTGATGTCAAAAACCGACCACAAATTGTCGAAAAGATTCAAGATGTGGCACTGGGATGCTTGGATAATGTCAATCGAAAAATATAGATTTTTTCTTCATTGAATGCTTTGGGCCAAAATTTAGATGGAGGCTGTTATTGCCCTTCAGTACTCATTTTAGCATCGATTCTTCCAACTTTTGATAATTATATTGATATAACTTTCAGCAAACATGATATCAAAGACAACGATAGAAAATGATACCAGTCCTGGAGGTCTGGAGGGGGCAAAAATAGCCTTGAATTGAAAAAAAGCATGGTCGAAAAACTTCTCCATTGGATGCTGCCTCAAAAACCACTTGACAGAACATCACACAAATTTGCACATATGAACATTAAGTTAGCAGGTAGCTTTACTGAGAATTTCATCAATTTACATCCATGTATTCAAAAGTTATTCACAAAACAAAGAGTTACATTTTTTTTTTCGAATACACTCCTTTATAGTTTTTCATGGAAAGTAGCGGTATGAAAGCGTAAAGGAAGAATTAGAGTTTATTGTTTGTTAAGAATTATCTTAAATCTTTGCCAAAATTAGTGATTTATTTCCAATTTTCGGCATTTTCGGACCAAAGTTGGCACTAGGTCCAAAGTAGGATAACTCACTCTAGAGAGCTGATTTCAGGCCGAAGTGGAGCAACAGAACCTGTCGTATTCTCCAGCTGTAATGATTAGTGTTTTGACAATTTTCCAAATGATATTGTTAACTGGGCTCCAATTTCTTGCAACAAATACCAAGTTTATTCGGTAAATGTTAGAATTCTTGAAAAAATTCACTCTATTCCCCCCTATGTTTTTTTTTGTTATGGTAGGAATTTTTGCCTATTTTTCTAAGTAATCTCGAAAACAAGAGCTGCAAGAGAAAATAAAAACTGCATATTTGGTATCAGCGTCCTCAAATAAGTCAAAATCAGTTCTTAAGTTCTTTGCACATCGGAAAAATGTAATTTTGTTGCCTTGTGTTATGTTTTCGGTTTACAATTTAATTCTTTTCGAAGCCGGAAATCTTTTGTTCGCTTATCAATTGAAGAATACCATAAATAGATATTAAGGAACAATATCCTTTGAGTAGAAATATTGAATAAAGGCACCAACCACAACTCTGCAGCTCCATCAGAACGATCGGTGCCATGTGCTACATACTGTTGGGACTTCTCCTTCAGGCTACGGTTGCCCTCTCATTAGAAGGATTATGTTCACTTAGAGATTGTCGGCTACCAAGGCCAATCGAGCACAGCTGGACGAACTGTGCATTTCTCTTTGAACTTAGCGGCCGTGAATTTTGGCCAAACCTGGCACCAAATAGTTCTACATCAGAAATCAAGAGCGAACTGTTGAATTTGTTCTATCATTCAACTGAACCGGATTGTGTTTCTCTGAGAATAGGTTCACCCAGGATCGCAAATTCGATTCAAAATTGGAGTATGTTAGGCAAATGGGTTTCGCTTAGTCTGAAAATCGTTTGCAATCCATACGATTGGGTGAATATCAAGTGGCTCCTTTTGGAAATGAATGTATCTTTATCAGAAAACCCTGGAAATATGAAGTGTTTCAAAGGGATGAAATGCAAGGCTATCAGAAGTCCACTATATCAAACGTTTTTCTATGACAAGGAGTTACTTCTTCTTGAAGATTTCTCCCATAATATTCATAATGCCGAGAGGATGATGTTCAGCACCAGTCCGAAGCTGTCGAACAGAACCAGAACACATTGTCGCTGCCCTCATCTGAATCGTACCATTCAAATGTTTAGTGATTGTTCTACCAAAATCGAAACAACTTTTAGCGTAGAAAAGGGCCCGGTGGATAGGACAGTTATCATATTTCTGCTAGCTGTTCCACTGTTGTCGGTTTTCACCGGCCTTTGGCTGAAGCTTCTGGTTACAAGCCGAAAGTCGGTTCGATAAATGTTCCAAGAAAAAAATTTTAGGATCGATCGATATCGAAAAAGGCAACTACGGCTCAGTTATCAAAATCAGTAAAGAAGAATTAAATCACTTTAAAAATTTAATGTTGAGAAGGTTATTTTATTAAATATCACTGAATAGTGTTTCATGTTCTGACAATCATTCATTGGTCTTATGACCATTGATGACAAAACCAACAATTTGAAATGAAAATTTGTCTTTTGTCCTGTAAAGCGCGATTTGCAAGTCTGGAGAGGAAAGCAGCTTAGTGGACAAAAATAACTCTGGACGGAAGCCGGGTTCGGTGGACAAAAATTTGGACCTTAAAGTCATGCGTGTTTACACCAGTAGGAAGATGGCTTCAGTTCGGGATGTGTCCCAAAAAGTGGGATCTACTCTCAGAACCGCCAAGGTAAATGATCTGGAACGAACGAGCCCCTTTGAACCACTCCAACTTTAAAAAGGGCCAGTAGCAATATGGCGATGGTAATCTTTGGATTTCCTCGGATACGAAGAGGTTTTTTCCGAAAGACCTCAGCCATCCAATAGCGAAGACGGTGACAATCCTGCGGCTCGTGTGGCTAAAATCAGAGACTCAAGTAGCCATTTTGGTCTGTATATTCCAGTTGTTTCTGAGATATACACACTTTTGTAAAATCTGAAAAAGTTGTATAGAATATTCTATAAGAGCTTGTACGTACCAAAGTGGAGGCAATATACGGACCAAATTTTGCTCACCTTGAAAATATAAAACTTTGTATTGCCTTTTCAACAATTTGATACCAACTTTGCTTTGCACAATATCTTAGGATTGTACAACTTACAACTTTCTATTGCCTGTCTTACAATTTGATTACAATTTCTTTTTGCAGGTAGCCTGAGGTTTGTACAACTTTCTTCAGCATTTAATACTATTTATTGTTACTGTGTCCCAAAGCAATTATATTTTTCCCTTATTACGGTTTTACTATGAGTCGCCGTGAACATAAATACAATAGAATTTAATGTTTACTGCGAATAAAATTGAACCATATAAAACTTTATGTGTCTTTGATTATATTGATGAACCTTATTATAAAAATTCTGAATGCCAATTTCCAAATACTGCATATGCATATTGTCATCTTGTGAACTTCCTTAACTTTAACTGTTGGTTTAATAATGCATATGTTGTTGATCAATCTTCCCTCAGTCTCGAACTCACAACGTTCCGATCCCTGTCCTTCGATACTTCCTCGGCGCCGTTTCATGTTGATACAACAAGCAAATTTGTTCATGTACAGTTGAGAGTTCCGTTTAAAAACAGTTGGTCGTATAAAATACCACTGACTGCATCAGTTCGGACTCCAAATCTATCTATAGATGCCGTTTTTTGATATACAACTTTAACCTATTTCATAGGCGATTCTAATACAATCAATAATAGTATTCAGCGCTGTGCGATCTTTGCTAGCTATTTACTATAGGGGAGAATGAGGATACTTGATCCCTGGGGATACTTGATTCCTTAGCTATATCTCGAAACTGGAATGTCTTACAAAGATCAAATGTTCTAGAAAAATGTGCTAAAATGAGCAAAATATCAATGCTTGTAGTTAAAAAAAATTTAACAAAATAATTGTTTGAGTAATTGACCTTTGTTTGAAAAATTTCACAAAATGTAACTTGAAGATCTTTTTTCATCACTTTAAAATGTTCCTTACTTGGGAAAATTATGAAAAAAATATTTGTTCCAATGTATCAATCGTTTGAGCGTAAAATGAACTTCATAATGCCATATTTTCAAAGCAATGGAAAACTCTCAACTTTTTTCAGAAAAAGTTTTCTAAAATGTTGATTATGGGTACAATTGATCCCCTAGAGTTGGGTACAATTGATCCCCCTTCCAAACGGCATATTCTTCTTCTGAATTGATCGTTATGATTGCTGATTACGAAATTACTAATATTTATCCAAAAAACTAATATTTTTCAAACAATTGACTGAAGAAAAGAACAAAAATAATTCATTTTCTCTTAACTATAGAAAATAGCGCCTTTAAGTATGCAATGTTATTAGCGTTAAGACAAAGTTATAGAATTTTCTTCTTATTTCAGCTATAAATTGTGAAATGAAAACAAACATGACCAAAATAGTCAATTAACATTCTATCTTGGGGTTTTGTTTGATTTTCATACAAGGATCAGGGCTTCCTAAACAAAAGATCAAGTCTCCTTCAATAGGGGATAAAGTCTCCCCTAACTTTAGAAAAATCGCAATTTTTTTACTCCCACGAAAATGCTTCTAGTTCATCAACGGGTTCAAGTATCGTTCTAATTTTTGGAGCATAGAAACTTGAAGTTACAAGCTGTCAGAAAATGTCAAAAACGGTGGGTTGCTAAATTTTTCCAAAAAGATATGGTGAAAATAAAAAAAGGGGATCAAGTATCCCCACTCTCCCCTACTGATTAACGATTTGACTATCTGCAATACATAGATGTTACTGATTTTATAGAATCGTTATCACAGAACCAGATTTTTTGAAGCGTCGCCTGTGTTTTTGCAAACGCTGACTGAATGTGCCACTTTTTTTGCATTTTTATAATTTTTTTCTTAATGAAAACTGCCTTCATTTTTGCAACAAAATTCGTCAAGGATTTCCAATTTTTGCAATTGTTGACATAAGATGATTACGATATTACTAAGCATAGGAATTGCATTATTATCAATTATTTACCGATTAAGTGTATCTCAATAAGCGACTTTGAATGACAAGTACAAAAAGATTGTTTAAATTCCATGATACGATGTTCTCACAATAACTGTACGACCTTTCATGGAAATAATATGTCATCGTAGATCGCAAGCATAAAAGATTGCTTAATTGTACAGTGGGATCAAATATTGAGCTTTACACAACTCTACTGCGATTCAAAACAACTTTATTGATCTTTCTATACGATTAACAAAATGAACTATACAAACCATAAACGATAAAATATAACTTGGTTTAGCTACAAAATGATTTTTATACAATTCCAATCTAAACTGGATGCTTAAACAATCTACAATGAACACTTCTTAACGATTTCTGGTTATCTGGGCAAGGTCGCGGATCTTCGTTCAGAATGATTTTTTACCCCCATCCTAGTTACCAACAATTTAACTCCTCAACATAGAATGTTTGTTTTCTTAACAAACGACGCTTTTCAACATCGGACGACGCATACCTAGTTGCGCGTAGACGGCGTCGTACTTTGCCACGAATGCTTCGTGAATCAAAACGATTGGCTTGTTGTCGACGGACTGGTTGTCAGTTTACTGTGGAGTACCGGGTCTAGACCCTATTGAGGTCCAAATCCAGACTTCTCACAACCTACTTGATTGCTGCCTTAATCCTGTAAAGGTCAGTTGCACTAGCGATTGTTCAACATCGTTGGATGAATTCGGCTCACATACAGAACGCAAAGACAACTTATATGATGATGCCACACCAGTGTGTAGCCGATAATTGCGAGAGCGACACTCTCTCGGTCGATAGGCCTTTCCGAGTTGATCATCTCTCTCAATCGGCTTCACTACAAGCATACACATGGCCAGAGATGCCAAAGTGCCCGATTTTTCAGGATTTGCCTGATTTTTCGAGGCTCAACCTGACAACCTGGTAAGCCATTGAATTTCCCTGATTTTTAAATATGCCTGATTTCGCCTGATTTTTGCAAATGTTATGAAAAATGGGTAGTACGGAACTGAATTAGGTACCATTGCCGTGGAAATGTGGTCGAATCAAAGCAATTGAAAGACTCCCTTTAATTCCCAACGGAATTAAAAGGAATCTTTCGATTGCTTTGATTTAGTATAATTATTCGACTAAGTAGACACAAAACATATTAAATAGAGTGAAAATGAGGAGCGTTGACCAAAAAAATGTCATCATTTTGAGCGAAATTTCCGTTACTTTAACGTCGCCTGATTTAGCCTGATTTTTATTCCACCAGTTCCCTGAACAAAAAAAAATGTTGACATCCCTGCACACGATGGCTAAGCTGTCATGTCGTGAGTGGTCGTCAGTTGGTTAACGATATTCGCTAAGATAGATCGCGTGTCTCCTATTCAGCCATAGCAGTGTAAAGCATCTGTTCCACAACAAGTTTCTTTATTAAATTTCTGTAATTTATAGTTATTCTGGAAATTAAATTGAAGTTTAACATGATCAATGATTAAAGATTCTTTCACTTAAGTTATACCGAAGATGAGCCTATGGATTCCAACTCTTTGAATTTTTCGCATTACGCATTCAAATTTCTAAAGGACTTCAACTACTGCAAAAAAAAATTCTGTCATAGTTTTGCTTATTTATTACATTAAAAATTTCGACTTTCAATCACCAGCATCTAGAATCTAACCGGAAAATCTATTTTTATATCAAACTTTCCTAACATAAATACAGTTTAATTAATTTGTAAACACGATCAAACAAAAATATCACCAAAATTGAAACAAAAACCACAGTTAAGACAAACAGGAGATACTTTGTGGCCAGTTCAACTGTTGCCATTACAATCTTCGTTGCTGGAGCCATCGTGGAATCACAATCTTGGGATCCCACCTCCGTAACTCTCCGTAAATTAGGACATCGGCACTGCATTTCAGAATCACTCAAGGAGCCAGGCCCAACGTTAGGAATGACATTGAAAACTCGCGTTGCTCTGGATGACAGATCTTCCAACAAAAGCTGACTGTTATTTAAAAATTTGAACTGCAGAGGAATAGTTTCACCATCACATTTTTTCAACAAAATTTCTGCTGCTCCAATTGGCTCAAAACAGCTGATTTGTGTACTATCCGAACCATTAGTCGCAACTTTAAATTCTATCTTCAAAGATGTTGTTACCGAAAAGCGACTCACACACAGAAAGGTTAAAGTCATCGACGTATACTTTTTTCGATTGAACTTTAGCACTCTGGCAATGTAAAAGGTTAGGATCACACATTCGCCACCTGAGGGATCTTCAAGTAGCTTGAAGAACTTGTTTTCTACTTTTGGCAACAATATCGAAGGCTTGGAGATTGGTAAAAGTACCAGCTCTACGCCAACGAATTGGGAACAGTTTTGTCACTGGTGGTGACGAAATGGGCTGGGATATCTGCAGTCGGAAAATTGACAGGAATCATTTTCTGTACCAGGAAGGACCAGTGGCAGGAAAGCGAATGGCCAAAGAGCTTCGATTAAATGCATCACAGCGAGGTGCGGTAACAAACTTCCCCTGATTTGACCTATGGCTCTTCTTTTTGTGTTGCTTCGACGAATTCTGCTTCGTTTTTGTAAAGAGCTCATTGATCGGCAATTACAGAATGACGGTTACATTGTTGTCATTAAATGAGTCATCAGAAAAAAAAATGATTTGAATATCATTAACCAAAATGAAGAGTAAGGCAGAGTGGGATATTGTTGTTCATTTTTTTTTAGATCAGTCAGACCTCGAGGTAATTAACTTTTCAAAAATTAGTTGCTTCGTGATACGTAAAAAACCATAAAATTTGTCATTTTCATATCTTCTATCATAAAAAATGTTCGTGTAACGGCATTAGTCGCACTACTTCTTCGAAAAGTGTCATTAAATTGAAATTATGTTTAAAAATTTCTTAAGGCATGAGAATTTGATTTTATCAAGTAAAAAAAACAGAAAAAGTCACATCGATTGACGGTAACAATTAAATTTGTAGTTATTTGAATATAACAATAGTCTTTCCTTTTGGGTTTTTTTTCGTCTCCATGGTCGAGGCGTCGCGA
Organism: Uranotaenia lowii; assembly: GCF_029784155.1. NCBI lineage: Eukaryota > Metazoa > Arthropoda > Insecta > Diptera > Culicidae > Uranotaenia > Uranotaenia lowii. The sequence goes on from NC_073693.1 coordinate 25,050,867, forward strand.
GAGAATATTAACCATGGCATAGCATACTGATTAGTGGTAACATTTGGGTGCGTTTTTCTCAACTAAGCATATTTTCAATGCACGTGGTGGCGGCCTAGATGAGATTTTTTCTTCTGAATTCCTAGCTCATTTGTACAGCACATATTAAAAAATAAAGCCTAGATATTGCCCAGATTGATTTTTTTTTTCAAATCAAAACCATTTAAATTATATGAAAAATTTAAACCATTTTAAGTTCATGTAAATTAAAGCAGCAGAAATTTGAATTTAGTACTGATTGATATGAAATAATGGTATGACTCTTTGCAGACGTTTGAAAAAAGTGAGAAGATTTACATACAATTTTACAATCCAACACGCTTATAAGATCAGTTGTGATTCATATAGATAAAAGAAAAAGTAAAAGATGTTTTCAACAGAAATACAGTAGTTTTTCGATTTTATCACGGTCGAAAAAATTTTCACCGGGAATATAATGAAACCGTGAATTTGAAGAAACTAAAAATTAAAGTAGAAAAAAGTATTTTTATTGTCTTTAATCAATAAGTTATAGTATTTTCAGTGGTGGAAAGTTTTGTATCAATAAATTTTGGTCATAAGATGTAATTATCAAAGATTACTTAACACAAAGGATCGATTTCAGTTCAAATTATTCTCCTCTTTAGGAATTTTAGGATTTTTTTTCTTGAAATAAAACCATGTAAAATATCAATTTTATAATGTGCATCTATTTCGAGTGATTTTTAAGTATTTATGAAAATTTAACAGTCGTTATCTCTTATGTCGATTTTGAAAAGGGTTAAAAGAATAATGCATCAATAAAATTTCTATAGCAAGTTTCAAATTTCAACAATTCAATTTTTATTCATTAAAAAGTTCACATTTTCGAAAAATATTTTGAAATTTGATAAAATTGCACTTAAAAGTATGTTCATCGAAATTGTCTTATGGGCAGATAATCCTTTGTTTTTCATATGTAGAAAAACAGAAATCTTAGTCATTTTTACACATTTGAGGGCAAAGATTTCATTTTTATCTTCCAAAATTATCAATTCAGACAATACTAAAGGCTGTCCAATCAGGATTGCGCACACTACCCATTAAAATAAACAAATTAAACAAAGAAATCAGAGACACATAACGCTTAAATTCACCCACATCATACACATCATTCACATATCACCCACAAGATACTTTTTTAGAGTGGCTTACCAAGCACAAATAACAACACTAGCATTAGCGTGATGTTTAAATACTAATATCGATTATTACAAGTGTACTTAAAATCCAAATGACGATTTTTACACTTCACAGCTAAAGTTAGCAGTTCAATGTCATATTCTTATTATTGAATACCTTTATACCATAACATAAACCAAAAAAAAAAATATCATAAACAAAGAAGTTTTACGCCTTTGAAAGAAAACTAAGGTCCTGAAAATGGTTTCTGAATGATTTCTAAAAAAGCGTGATTAAATCGAGCGTGAATTTGGCAAGCATTGATAAAATCGAACAGTGATAAAATCGAAAAACTACTGTTGGTCTTCAAAGGTGTTAAACAAGTGTTAGCAAGGAAGACAGAAATTTGTCTCGCCTCTTGCGGAAATTAGTCTTGAATCACCCTAGGCTTGAGACATTTTATTCTACAACATTTAATACATATATGCTGTTCACGAATTGAAACTACTTTTTAATTGTTAATTTCGATTTGCAACCTTTAGCATTGAAACTCTAAACTTGACATGCAAAAGCCTTACCTCGTCTTTAAAAAAGGTTTTTATTCAGAAGTGTAACAAAACAACTGTAGAATTTGAAACATTGTAACTTCAAAATTAATTCATCGAATATTAATTTTATGCATCTACAAGTTGGAAGCCACGATGGTCATCAGAGTAAGCAAATTAAAATCTAGAACCTAGTGTTCGCTACTTATTTATTTAAAATTTGGATTTACAGAACATTGTGCTGATATGAAAAAGAAACCAATTTCAGTCTCAATTTTATTTAGAGATTTTTGTTCTTTTGAAAAACTACACAATGCCACGAAATTAACATCCTTCGAGGTGCAAAGAATTTAAATGCTAATTTTGACATATTTATGTGCCCTGGATCTAAAGATGTAGTTTTGCTTTCAGCTTTTGTTTTTTGAATAATTTTTGAAAATATTTCAAAATCATTTTAGAAATTTCTGCATTATTTTGACAAAACTTTTAAACAAAATCACAAGATCTAAAAATTGAGGTATAAATCAATTTTCAACATTCTTCAAGACTTCAAGTAATTTTGAATTCTGCGAAAAAGTTATAATGGTTTTCAATTTGTGTACTTTTCCTCATCTTTAATGAAGTTTTAAACCGAATCAATTATACAATATTTTTAAAGCACAAATTTAAATGTTTTGCAGGTTTGAACAAATGTTGTTAAAAGTATTAAACTTGTTTGAACATTACATTATTCAGTAATGTCAGAAATACTTGTAATGAATCTTTCCAAAGTTTTATAAACTTTAGGATTTAACTTTTTAGATCATGCATCATCATTTTTGGAATATTATTCCTTAATTGAATTAAATCAGCATAATTCAGAGTTATATTTTTTTCTGTTACCGGAGATTTGATACTTCATCAGTTATCGATGATTGATTTCGCCTAAAACTGATACGTTTTAAAGCTGACAAACTCCATATCACCAAAACGTAAGGTAATTGACAATTTTTTTTTACAAAAGATTCGAGTTCAGGACGCTTAAATCTACCAAATTAATCATTCCCTCAAATCCTTTTTAAATTTTTTTTTAAATAATTGGACGAGTTTATTTAAAAAAAATCCATCTAAGATTTTTAAAAACTAATCTTTTTCTTCTTCATTTTTTGTTTTAATTTTAAATAAAAATTCACCGAACTTTAAAGTATTACTTTTTTGATTTTACCAAATATTTTTACTAAGTTTGTTTTCGTTTTTTAAATCTGAATTTTTGTGTTTTGGAAACATAATCTTCTACCTTTGAAACTGAACTTTTAATATAATAAACATAGTTTCCATCTTTTGTCCTTTTCAGGACCAAATATTCCATTTGATAGAGACGAAATATTCAGATCTTGAAATTTTTAACTTTAAAACCTTAGATTGAAAATTTATAAAAGTTTCTTTAATTTTTATTATATTAAAAAATGTGTTCTTAATCGATCATAATTTGAAGTTATAACTTTAAAGTTAAATTTTAATACGCAATTTACCTAAATTTCTGTTAACTTTGTGCTTTGAATATTTACAACTTAACTTGAATTTCATTATTTTTATTTTATCAGTTTCTTATTGATCATTCCGTAATCTGTAATTTGTCAGTATAAATGAACACATTTTGAACTTCAGATCTTTTTTTATATCAATTTCTGAACGAATTTTGAAACAGAAAAGGGTTTTATCGTTGACTTTGATCACTGGCAGTCTTGCATAAAATTTTAAACTTTTTCATCTTTTTATCAAATAAAATTCAACTATCAACTATTGAAGTTCAAAATGTTTTTCTTAATCGAGAATTCACATTTATAATCGTGATAAATTTTTTTCAAATTCCATTTTATAATGCGACATCAGCTGAACTACCACTCACAGATGGTACACCTCAAGGCTCATGCCTGAGTGCCTTGCTCTTCAGCTTATATGTAAATAGTCTCCCTACCATCCTAAAATGCAGCTATTAACTCCATGCAGATGACTTACAAATTTACATAAATGGTCCTATATCCGAAGTCGATCAACTTGTCCGAACCATCAACGAAGACCTGGCGAGAATTGAGCTGTGGAGCAAGAATAATTATCTCTCACCCAACCCCAGTAAGACCCAGGCGATTGCCTTCACCAAACGAGATAGTATCAGTCCTAACATTGACATTATCTTCTGTAATCAAACCATCCCTCTGATGAAAAAAGTGAAGAACTTAGGACTTATAATGGATCACAACTTGAATTGGACCGACCACGTGAATAGTATTTCATCAAAAGTCTTCCTCACTCTCAGAACTTTCCGTAAATTCCAATCCGTTCTCACTGTTCCAATTCGCTTGAAACTGGTCCAATCTATTATTGTCCCCATCTTCTCATACTGCGATACAGTTTACTTCCCAGGTCTCTCAGCAGCCTGTAAAGACCAGCTGCTAAGGTGCTACAAGTCTGCGGCAAGATTTGTCTTCATTCTGAAACGAAGAGAGACTACAGAGACCACCAGAAGACTTATACTTGGCTGCGATCTCCTTGAGAACTATCGGAGGCGTATATGTTGCTTCATGCGCCAGGGTTACGACCAAAAGCTACCTGCATACACTGTATCAAAAAATTGTCCGTACAGCACGTATCTTGAAGTCCAAACAATCAAAAAGTGCACTTTTTCAGTCAATAAAAATACTACAATTACATCATTCGCTGCAGAAACTAGTCCTTTTTGTAAATCAGTATTAAAAATCATTGTGAATTAAACCTTAAAAATAATCCAATTCATTTTGTATAGAAAGTCCCAAAAACGACGTCAAAAATTGTCCGTACACAGAGGCCTTTGTCAAATGTTAGTCAAGTAAACAGTTATATGTCAGTCTGTCAAACGCAGAAACGTGAATTGAATCTCAGCAAAGACAATTTCCAGCGGTCTGAGCGATAAATACGGTAAAATGAACTTTATTTAACATAAATCAGTAGATTTCAACAATTTGTGGATTAAATTAACAGGAAAATGTCTGCTCCTCACAAAAAAAAAATCCGTTGACATCCGGAAACTGATTGTTGACCTGAAAAATGACGGAAAAAGCTTGTCCGAAATTTATTTAATCACTTGTCTTCGGATTAGGCATAGAATAGTAAAACGGCCATGATCGTCGGTTCAGTATGTCCTTCAGAACTTTAAGAAGACTAACTCCCTGGAGACTAATCGTATAGGCTGATGGTTGGTTTGATCGTATTTTCGGGTCAGAACCAAACAATCATATTCATCGTAATATGACTGACAAATCTGTTTATTTTTCTCCGTAAATGAATGTCAAATTTCTGGTGACATTTGCGCTTAAAGCATACCACACCATTACATGGCCACCACCGTGCTTAACTGTCGGTCACAAATTTTTCGGATCCAATTCAGTATTTGGATTACGCAATACTCTAACATGTTCGTCAGACCCAAAAATATTAAATTAGCTTTCGTCAGTGAATATGACGTTCTGCCAGAACTCTTCCGGTTCCAGGACATACTTTTGAGCGTATTTCAGCCGCTTTTTCTTATTTTAAGCAGATATAAACGGCTTCTTCAGAGCGACACGACCTCGGTATTTTTTCTCATGAAGTATGTTCCGTACCCTTTGAGGATTAACCTGTATGTTTTCAAAATTCTTCAGGCTGTCTGCTAGTTTTGGGGCGCTGATTTTAGGATTCTGACTGATTTCCCTGACAATGATGCGATGGTGACGATCCGTAAGCTTCAGTTTGTGGCCTCTTCCTGGAGTAGTCTCCAGGGAGTTAGTCTTCTTAAAGTTCTGAAGGACATACTGAACCGACGATCGTGGCCGTTTTACTAGACCTGCAATTTCGTACAAGCTTTTACAAGCTTCTTCAAGTCAGCAATCAGTTTCCGGATGTCAACGGATATTTTTTGTGAGGAGCAGACATTTTCTTGTTAATTTTTGTTGATTTAATTAACAGGAAAATGTCTGCTTCTCACAAAAAAAACCCGTTGACATCCGGAAACACGAAAATCTACTGATTTATGCTTCATTTTACCGTATTTATCGCTCAGACCCCTGGAAATTGTCTTTGCTGAGATTCAACTCACATTTCTGCGTTTGACAGACTGACATATAACTGTTTACTTGACTAACATTTGACAAAGGCCTCAGTGTACGGACAATTTTTTGACGTCGTTTTTGGGACTTTCTGGATTATTTTTAAGGTTTAATTCATAAAAATTTTTAAAACTTATCTTCAAAAAGGACTAGTTTCTGCAGCGAATGATGTAATTGTAGTATTTTTATTGACTAAAAAAGTGCACTTTTTGATTGTTTGGATTTCAAGGAACGTGCTGTACGGACAATTTTTTGATACAGTGTATCTCCTTTCTCACCTCCAGCGAGGGAGGAACGAGCGATCCAAATGCTTCATCATCCACCAACATACCACAACCTCTAGGAAGAGTATACTGGTGTATGGCGCCTCCTGTTGGAACAACTTGCCTTTGGCGACAAGACAAACCAGCTCGCTGACAACCTTCAAGACCGCGTTGAACAGAGCTTCATAACGCAAATATTAGATTTCGTTACAAAACATTTATTAATATTCCACGCGTTTTGTGACACAAGTGATTAACCTGAACTAATAGTTAATTGTTACTTACAGGCTGCGTTAAAGTTAATAAATTACAAATTACATGTTGAATTTTATTTTGATCGATCCTCCCATTGAAAATGAATAAAATAAATGTAAAATAAGATGAATAATAAATAACAATCATTATAATTTTACCAACAATTTTTCATCATGGTTAATTTTTTACGTAATCTGACATTTATTTGAAAATTCAGATTTTTTCTTTAAATCTGGTGTTATGTTTTGTCTATTCTATATCTGTGCCATAATTCTTATGTCCGGAGCGGTATTCGAAATTTTGATTTGCATTCATTTTCTAGTGTTTCAGAAATATTGATTTCAAATTTAATATCTAGACTTCTTAGAATCTATTTTCAAGCAAATTTCTGGTTCAGAATAAGGAATATCATTTTGAATAATTTATCAATAACTTACCAGAAAAAGCATTGATTTGGAACATTCATTTTAATTCGTTTTTTAAATGTTGATTAATTTTATTAGTAAAATTTATTATTTTTAGAGTTTGCGTGATAACTATAAGTAAGAAAATGGTTTAGAAATCAATTTTCTTATTTCTTGTGTATTTTTGGTATTGTTATTATTTTCGGATAAATTTGAATTTCAATCCCTCCCCCCCCCCTCCCTCTCCCATGGACGGGGCCTTCACACGGACCTGCATCCAGACATAATTTTTTTTCGTAGAAGTTGAAAATTCTCCGAAAAATGAGGAAAAGTTGCTTTTTTGCATAAATTATGTAATATTCAAAATGACGGCAAACATGTTTTAGCAATCGAAATTCTGGCTTTCGATGAAAGATTAAATTTGTCTGTTTAGTTGTTTTCAATCACTATCAAATACCGAAGAAAGAATTTCATTAACATGTCTCTTTTTTTCACAAGAAACCTTGAAGGGGCAAAAGTACAAACTTCAAATGGGGCTAAAGTACGAATAATATACAGGGTCCACTGAAGTAAATCTGGAAGGAAAGTTTTATCTTTTTTTTGTAAATGCACTGGAAACATCAGCGCATTTTTTTTCTACAAAGACTTGCTAGCCAGAAAAATTGCATAGATACGATTAGAACTGAATTTCGTTAACCTTTTGAATAAGGATTTAGTGGAGAAATCAAAATTCGCACAGGTTGTTCGCCCATGTATAGGAATTTTGTATCAGAAGCGGACATGGAATCTGCTGTTGTAAGTAAAGATTAATACAAAATAATTTTCCTCTTGTCTTTATGCAGAATTGTGGAATTTTGAATGGTCGTACTTTTACCCCACATCATTCAAACTTTTGCCCCAGAGGTGGGGTAAAAGTACGTTTGGATAGCTGTTAGGCATTTTCACTACTTCTATCAAATGCGTCGATCGATTATCTTCGTATTTTTTAAGAAGAGAGATAAAAGTCTAAGGGATCAAATGCTGCTCTCGGTGTTTTGGAAAAACAACTGCAAAGTTTTCTAAAAATAGGATAGCACTAAGGTCGTACTTTTACCACACCATACCCTATATTTATTTTAGTCCGAATTGTAGATGACAGAATTAAATAGCAAATCTGAGACCCGTTCATCGCGTTGAATCACCAATAACGAGCAAAGGCTCTTACAAGCCCAAACGACAGGTGGGAGATGCCTATTTCCCCGGCTTTTGGGTGGCTCCAGAGAGCTGAAAACATCTTCAACAAACTAAAACACACACTTTTGAGGAAAAACAAACACTTAGGCGCACTAACATTCCCACAACCCACATATGGCATTCAAACTTGCATTAAGTATGCGTTTTCATTTCCACGATTGCTTGAATCCCTTGAAATTGTAATTTTTAAGTACTAAACCCCGCTACGGAATCGGGTCGTCTTCTGTTTGAGCATAGAAAACAAACCCAAGTATCGTCACATCATTTAGCAGGATAGAGGTAAAAGTTGAGGTAAATTTTTCGGTTTATAAGTGCAGCCCTAAGTGGATATGGTCAAGTCAAAACAAATTGAAATGAAAAATTAAAACTTAAAACTTGAAAATTACCTTCCAAAGCTTTTTAGAAAATATCCCATCCGAGGGTATTTGACCGGTAGCTAGTTGGTGTTCCGCTGACCGCAAATATTTACTGAATTTAATTATTGATGAATCATTGTGTAGGAAGAGGCTTAGTATGGAAGCCCGAAATCTGAAGGTCCGAAGCATTTATATTACTTATTTTAACGGTTTGCAATCTTACAACGTTTAACTTGTTCTCAAGTTGTTCTTTCGACTCCATTTCCGCAAGTTTTGATCATAGGACTTTAAAACTTGCAGGATGTAAACAATGCACTATGAATTAAATCTACCCAAATTGTCATTAAATTCTACCGAACGCCTAAAAAGTTAGAGCAATTTCATAGTGTGGCAATTTCATCGTGGACAACCTGTTATCCGCTGCTGAACGAAAGAAAGTATTGAAGTCATATATAAGTAATTCCGAGCGATTGTTTTTTGTGTTTTATGATTATATTATAAGGTTGCCAGAATTTTTTCAGCACGTATCCAGAACGGACAATCAGGGAAATTTTTTTTAAAACCCTGGCAAAATCCGGGCATTTCATTTGTAAATTGATTTTGTGTTTAATAATTATATCATAAGGTTGCCAAATATCTGGAATTTTTTTTTTCAAAAACCTGGCCAAATCCGGGAATTTCAATTATAAATAGATTTTGTGTTTTATTATTTTATCACAAGGTTGCCAGAATGTTTTCTGCACGTATCCGTGCCGGACCATTTGGGATTATTTTTTAAAATACCTGGCAAAATGCGGGCATTTCATTTCTTATTTGACGACCAAAAATCCGGGCAATATCCGGGCAGATCTTATCAAAACCTAGAAATTACTCAAAATCAAAATAAACAAAATAAAAAAAAATTGTTTCGTTAAAATTTATAAACAGATTTTAAATCCAATTCAAATTCTTTCATGATTATTTTTGCAAAATCTGCTCATTAAATTATGTTTCGGTAGCTAAATAAAAAAAAAAAATACATCACACTTTTTGTTTTGTTTGATTTGTCCTGTAAATCCGGGCAACCGGGACGGGCAGGACTATTCCCAAATTTTGTATCAAATATCCGGGCAAAGCCGGATAAAAACGGGCATTCTGGCAACGTTATTATATCACCAAGGTTCAATAATTCTCTCTGATTATTTCTTCTTTCTATTTAATCATTCATGAAGCTGTTATAAAACAGATTAGTTTTTTTTCTAAAAGGACAACAAAATTATTGTTTAACTGTTTTTATTAGCAAACACAATCCACTTTATATTTCAACAGTGCCATTTTAAGGGCTAGGCCCGAAACCTCTTGAGAAGCACAATTTCAGAAAATGAACCACTATAACGACTACCCAAACAACGATAACCATAAGCAACCAGTTTAAGGTTCCTTTAGGATCCGTAATTTGTTCTTCTGAAGAATCCGGAGGAAACCTGCAATCCAGATAGCTATTTATAACTTGATCCAATTTGCGACATTGGCAGTCAATTTCTGTTAGGTTCTGTGCCAACAATGATGGTGGATGAATTCCTGTAAGCATTAGTCGAGGTAATGAAGGGATCAAGTCCTCCAGCATGACGAGCCCCGAAGAGAAGATCGTAAGCCTTATATTCTCGAGCAGGTGACATTTCCTACCATGCCTTACAGGTGGACTCATGACAGACATACAGGGCACTTCGGTTCGATTCGACGTGTTGGAAAAAGAGACATGGAAATAACTCATGTTGAACCATCCCTTGAAACATGGTGCATCCCATTTGAATTCTATAAACTGCAGTCGATGAGAGAAAATTGGATCATTGCCATATGTCTTCCCTTTGATGATAAGATAAATGCAATCGGTTTCAGTAAATGCTTCGAACAAATGGTTTTCAGGAAAGGTTGTGTTGGCTGATTGGATAGGCCATAGTTTTAGCTCAGCATCGGCTAGCATCGAACAATCGTGAGCGTTGTCTTCTTCCGAAATTTGATCACAAGGATTGAATCTGCAGGATACATTGTTAGTGGGTGACTGCTGACATACTATTGTTGGAATAAAAATGACACATAGAAAACTTTTGCTCACGAAAACATTCCTAAATGAGTACACTGCTAGCTGCGTTGTTACTTTGCATACATTTAGGCGCGCTGGCATCTCAAATGATGCATGTGCCTATTACGTATTATGTCTGCGATAGCTATGAAACTATCGATGAGGTCAACTGTGCGGCAATCCCGAGGTAATTACAATCAGGGTCGTTACTGGGGCTTTGAAATCGTTTTAACTCTAATCTTCTTCTATACACGCATTACCGAACAAAGTACTCGGGTATTAAAAAAAGAACAGTCTTAACGTCCATTGATTGGAATGTATAGGGGGACCCATTATGTTTATGACCGATTCAAAATGAACATAATTTGGAAGCAGATTGCATTTTATTGTACTTTTATATTCTCTATAATCTTCTTTTACAGTGATTCAATACAAAATTTCATTCGAGTCACTCGTATTCCAGTGATCGAATTTTCGATCGAAGACTGCTCAAAAACTTCAGCACAGACTGATATGAGATGATTATTTACCACTTTTTTCCAGTCTTTTGCGAAGTTTTCGGTAGAATCTGCAGGCTTCAAATGTTTTCTCGATTACAGTTGCAATCGGTCTAGCTTGAGGACAATTTAGCGGATATGTCTCGTTCAGTATGATCTGGACTTTGTTGGATTGGATCCAAGCCATTTTGTCCTTTAAGTAGTGCATATGGCGTCTTTATATAAGTTGTATTTGCGCTCTCACCATACAGGCAGTGTATGAGAGCCGAGTTCATCCAAACGATGTTAAGCAATTGCTAGTACAACTGACCTCTACAGTATGAAGGCAGCAATCAAGTCGGTTGTGGGTAGTCTGGATTTGGACCTCAATAGGGTCTAGACCCGGGACTCCACAACTGGAATGATCTAGATTTATTCTTTTCCAATTCAGCATTCAGTGAACTTTTCCATTCCAATCTTTTTCATGCAGTTTATAACTTCAAAACGATGAAATAAAACTCAATAAGATTTGTCTTCAATGCACTTGTCAGATCTGGGTCTAAATCGTTGAGGTCATTAGATGAGGCTATTTAGAATAAAACGATAACAGACCACATGCGATGTGAATCCCATTCGCAAAGAAAGGATGAAAAAGCTTCAAAATTGTGGTAATTTACAAATTTATATTTCTAGTCTTGCAATCCTTATTTATAGGGAAATAGAACATTGTACTTAAAAGCTTGGATTTTCGTAAGAAAACAAATACTTTTTTCATTGATTTTTTCGAGGAGTTTAAAAGATTTCATACCTTTGGAATATTTATGAAAATTGAAGACTTCATACTTCTTCAGAGTTTTCGAACCGAAATCATAATCTGAAATTGAAAACTTTCATTACAATGCAATATATGAATCTGTACAATAGGATTTCTACAATAAAAAACCAAGTTCCATACTCTAAAATTTTAGTCTGAGTTTTAAATACTATATCACATATAACGATTCGAATTTTGATGTGAAATTTGATTATTGTTTAGTTTAAATTCTTAGTCACGAAATCAAGTCTACGTCGACTAAATTTATTTTATTTTTACTTTTATAGCAAAAGTGAATGCAGCCAGGGAACTGGACTATGATGACTTTAGGTTTACTAGTAACCAGTGATGGTAAATTTCGCCCGTCACGCTTGACCCGACTAGTTTTGTTTCATCAAACGACTGGCACTGTTCTCAATTGACGGAGCCTCACTACTCGCATGATGGATAAAGCACGACAACAATCAACATTTCTCCATCATCGACTGGCGAAGCTCCTACACAAGGTCAAAATTTCTCCTGAGAGTGACTGGCAAATCTCTTCACACTTCGATCGGCTGCTGACGGCAGGTACAACTAATTGAACGACTTGCTGGCAGAGAGCAACAATAGCAATAAAAAACCGAAAACGGGCTTGCTGGCAGGAGCAGCAATAATAATAAATGCGTTTCTTTTTCGTCATCGGTCGCTTGAATGCGATTGCTTGACTAGGTCATTCTTTTAGCTTCAAATGACTGGGGAATGAATGACTGGCAAACGAAGTGACTGGTCGTAAAGGAACAGTCAATTGAGTTTGACGGACCAAGAGGCTTCACAGTCACAGCTTCACGCCTCATGACGATGACTTTTGCCAAGCCTGCTAGTAACCCTCGCAATCAAACCAGGATGGAAAGATTTCATAATAGAATGAACATCGCTTAAACTACAAACAACTCATTCGAGTGCAATTTATTAGGAAAAATTAGCTCTAGTTGGGAGATCACACACTAAGTTTCACGAAAGTCCATAAAAAATTATAACGTATGAAGCCATTTTTCGTAGATAGATGAAAATCACAAGATCTATTGTATGAGGATTATATAGAAAAACGAATATCATTCCAATGGAAACCTGTTGTTTAAGATATAAAATATTGAAATCGCAGTTTATTGTTGAGTTGGTTGATTTTCTCCATAATCATAGTTAGGATTTACAACGATAATACACCACTTATAAAGCCAGTTACCAACCAAATAACTTTTATTTAGTTTGGTAGAGTGTGGTGACTTTTGATTTGAGCTTCTAGAAACTCAACTGGAAAGTATTCATATTCAATCGATTGGTGCTCCCTATAGTTATTTTTAACAGTTTTCATAAAACCTGTTTGCCCTGATAAATATTGGGAAAATGTGCTGCTTATATCAGCACATTCAGTTATTAGCTGCAAGTTATTTATCGTTCCTCATCAGAATATAACAATAACTGTGCCACTTCAGCGACAACACTGACAGTTATTTCTACTTTAACTGTAAATTCGGCATCACATCTAGGGTTAGATGTTAATTTGATTGAAATTTTTATGTTTTTAGAAAGGCCATATTGAGGGAGGGCGGGAAAGGAAATGAGGGCAATTGCTCCGGGCCCCCCGGCTCTAGGCCCCTCCCCAACGATGAGAAAAGAAACTGAAAGTTTTTCTCTAAAAAGCTATCAAAATCAGTGAACTATATAAAAATTTTAAACTTTATGAAATCTGAAATTTGGGGGCCTCCGAATTATAAATTAATTAAAGATTTATAATTTAGCGTATAGTTATACACATTTAAAAAAAAAATCTCCGCTGGCCCGCTAGATGGTGTTACATATATTTTCGGTTAAAAGTTTTCTCAAGTCTTCAAAATTCCCAAAACTAAAAATGTTTAAATATACACTGGAGATAATTTAATACACTTTAGCTAAAATGGTAAAGCATCGTTTCATACCTTAAAACTATCAATAAAGCAATCAATAATTACAAATTATAATCGATTACATCTTTTTCTTTTGATATAATACTAGTAAAGAAAAATTAACAAATGGTTTTGAAACTGCAATATCGTATCAAAGTATTTTTATTTAAGCATTTTATTTATTTAATCAATTATCTAAATTCTTTTAAAATTCGAGAACAAAGCTTGATCCAGAGAATTTTTAAGCCTGATATTAAATAACAAATACATTCATTTATTTTTCAATCGCAAAATTTATTACTATCTGACAACTTTCGATTTCCAAGTTTTGAAGTATGGTTCTGCTTGTTTTTTTAGAGACGTTATGATTTATGCGTTTTAAAAATTATAATGCTCATTAGTTTCCTAAAATTTAAGCAAATTCTTATAAACAATTTTTTAAAAAAGCTCTAATCATTTCACTTTTTAATGTGAGTATTAATTTATGTTATTTAAATCATATACTTCTATTGAATTTTTATCTGGACTGGATGGCTAAACTAAGGTTGCCAGAATTTTTTTTCACTACCATCCGGGCCTAGCAATTCCGGGCATTTTTTCAAAAAAACATGGCAAAATCCGGGCATGGATTTCAATTTTTCAAATCCAAAAACCGGGCAAAAACCGGGCAAAATTTAGGTGTTATCTATATATGACCCATTCCAAGCACCCCTCAACTGGAGAACCGATTTTTATTTTTCACTAGCTGACCCGTTGTGCTTTGCTACACCTTCCGAAAATAAATGTAATTTGTAAAAATTTATTCAAATTTAGATTTCAGAGAGCATTTTTTAAGTCAAACCTCATCATACTTCAGAACCAACAACTTTGAAATGAGAGCTGCAGCTGCAGTTGTAAATTGCGATTCAAAGATGGTATGTATTATTTACTGAAACTTGATCTCTAAACTTGTTTTTTAAGATCTGAAATTTATACTCTGTGCCCAAAAAAACCTTTTTAAATATTGTCCCTTCTTAGAAAAGCTCTTTATCTTAAATTTACATGGGAGCTCCCCCATCTTTTCCAATTTTGTCCTACACTGCTTGAAGAAGGTAGGAAAATTTAACCGGCTCGAGTTTACATAATACTAATTGAAAGAAAAAGATTCGCATATTGGAATTTATTGCAAATTGTACTTTATGGAGAGAGAATTTTTTAAATCGATGAATAGCTTGAATCGAGACAGTTTTCTGAGTATATTTCTAATAGTCTGTAATATTAGCACTTCCAGCTCCTGATAAGCTTTAGATGGGGTATTTTTTGGAGTTGAAAAAATAAGCTATAGGAATTTGAAAAAAAAGGATGGAACGGATTTTTTATAACCATTTTCAAACAGCTTTTTTCATCATCCTCGCCTACGAAGCAGTTTGAATATCTATCCTTTTCGCGCCAAAATTATGCTTAAATAATGTTTTGCCATATTCCAAACTCGTGGACATGCGACATTATAGCTTGAAGTTTTCCCAAATAGCACTTATCATGGTAATGAAAAATATATTAAATTAGTTATGTGTTAAATACAGTGCAATTTTTTTTAAAATAAATTTACTACAGCAAAAAATATAAATATTCAAAAAAATTTTAGGTGGAGAAAGTCAAATATTCAAAAACGTTGGCAAAAACAAACTTTTAAGTTTACATTTGTCCCGTATATTGGAGCAAGTGTCAGTGCAAAGCTTATTTACAGATGCGTCAGAGTAATGGCTTTAAAATGGATTTAATACGTATTCCTGTTGCTAGTTCTTTCAAGGTTCACTGATATATCTGCAGTATTAATACAGTATAAATTTATGTTTTTACTCCACTTTTAACGAATGCCGTTCAAAGGGAATGACCTACATTTACAAAGACATTTAAGAATTTTCAATATTCGCTTCAGTTTCAACATTCGGAATACTCCTCCTGGTCTTTCCAACATATTGAATCATTTTAAAGATGAATTTCTTAAAAGTTCGACGTTTGCCCTTGTCCCACCGTAGTAGTTGACAGGAGGGAATATTGTTTTTAACACTTTAAGGGTATACTAAAAATTTCTCATAAAAATTTTGCGTCCAGTTGAATATCAGTTCTAAAGTCTCGCTTTTCAAAAACGAAGAGGATCAAAAGTCTCTTCTATGCAGCCATGTAACACAAAAACACTTTTCATGTTAAGTACGTACTTGAATTGGTATGTAATAAAAAAGTACGATGGTTTTTTCAGATTTATTTTAAATAAAAAGCTCCCATTATCATTTCTAAATTCGTTTCAGTTGTGTATTTGGGCCGAAGTAACAATTTCTAGAAGAAAACATAATTTTTAATTTTTTTTAACAGAAAAAGTTGAACGTTTGAACATGTTCTAATGTTCCTTGAATGAAAAGTCGAATGCTACCTACATTAATACGAACTAAATATGGAAGTATTTTTGCAAATCTTTCAATTGGTTTTGATTCGATTGATAAAATACCAATCCGTGTCACATCTGGGCGTCATTTATTACCACGTGCTGTGTACAAATCAAATAAGCAAGAAAAAAAAACACATCTAGGTTGCATATAGCCACCACATGTTTTAAAAACAGGCGCCTTATTGTTAAATTTTCCAGCAATCAATGAACAGTGTGCTTTGGTTACTATCCTCTTGCGACGACGTGTGCTCGCCCATGGAGACGAAAAACAAACCCCTCAAAGAAAATATGCTTGGTTGAGAAAGACGCGCCAAAATATTCCTACTGATCAGTATGCTATGCCTGGGTTACTTTCCTCTTGCGACGTTGTCTCGACGCCTCGACCTTGGAGACGAAAAACAAACCGCCCAAAGGATGAAAAAATCTCGAGAAAATGGATGTCATGACTTTAATTTGTTTCGAAAAACTACAAATTTTGTATGGAAGCCCCCCCTTCCTTAAGTCGGATGGAGTTTTGACTATTACAGAAACCATCCCCGGCCTCAAAAACCCTCAGATGCCAGTTTTGACGATGATCGGTTCAGTAGTTTCCGAGTCTATAGGGAACAGACAGACAGACAAACATTCATTTTTATATATATAGATTATCCAAAAATAAATTACATAGCGTTAGAAAGTTTATTTCTTGAGTGTCATTTTCCATTGAAGGATTTTCAGCTACCTTTTTCTAGAATTGAGTATGTTAACGTTTAAATTTAAAAATTTTAGTATCAAATTAAATTGATTTTTGCAAATATTCTTTATTTATAACAAAACTTTGTTAAAAACCTAGCTAAGTCAAAAAAAATTATTACAAAGTGATGGTAGAAAAGCCATCTTTTAAGCATTTTATAAGATAAATAACAGTCACTGCAAGTTTACGCTCTAGAATCGTTGATTAAGCTATCTATTTTTAAGCGTTGTGACGTCACGAAAAATCTACTGTTTTTAAATTTATGATTTACTGAAATTTCACATATTGTCAAAAATTCGAGGTCTCTTCAAACTTTTTAAGTGGAATTTAATGCCATTTTTAGATTGAAAATCGGTTTAGCAGGTTGTGAGTTGCACCCTGGTAAAGAATGCGTTGTGACGTCACGAAAATTTATTTTCTTTTTTTCAAAGACGTTCAAGACTTTTTACTTCAACACTATGATAGTATTTCTTCAATACAAGTTCAACACAACAATGTGCTTCAATGAACGAATTCAATTATCAAGTTTTTAAAGAAACTAATTTTTTTTTTATTAACTCAGTTGTTTTCAAACATTTCTAATAAAATATATAAAACAGCGCTTAAAAACGCTTGATTCAAGAATAAACAAACTATCGAACAAATGAAATCCTCATCGATTTTGTAAAAGAATATTTGTGAATTATAAATCAGGTAGTTATCTGTGATTTGAATAAAAATCTTGCAAAAGATCAAGTTCTTCAAATATTTATGTTAGAATGAAAAACACCGCTAGTAGCTTCTATTTATTTCTGGCATTATGTTCAAACAAAATATGTTCCATGAAATAAATGTAATGAGATTCAAAAAATTCTTTGAACATGGTAAATTTAATAGATTAACTTTTTTTATTAAAAAATTCATAAGATTTTCATAGACAATTAATAAATAAAATTAATTAAATTATTTTAATAAAAAACTGCCCTTATTGAAATTTCCACCTCAAAGAATGTCACTAGAAAATCCAAATCGAACCCCGTGTTCACATAAAATCTCACAAAAGAGACTTTGAACTGAATTACAAAATTAAATAAATTCAAATATGTACTAGCACAAGGTCTGCAAAATTTGGGCCAGATTATTCTAAGGAAAGGGGTTGCGCAACGCACCTGAAGTTTGTATGGAATTATGTAGATTTTCTTCGGCATGATAAAAAAACCGTTTTCCGTCAATAATTTAGATCTTTATCAACCAATTTTTCTTTTAATTTGAGTATTTTAAAGCTTTGATTATGACAATATTTCATCTGAGGAACGCTTTTCGATTAGAGTTATCATAAAGCAGCTATAACGTTCAAAATTAGCGTCGATTAACGATCATTCAGGCAGGTATTTTTTGTATTTGACCCATCAGAAGCTAATTTTTGAAACTCAAAAACCTTTTTAGCTAAACCATTTTTGAAATGGGATCTTGAGATAAACTATTTGTCATAATGAAAGTTTTGTGAATGACTATAATTAAAACAAATCAGCCGATAGGGACTTCAGAAATTGATGCATAACTTGGTTTTCATGTCTTTCCAAACCCAATTTCTCATAATTCCATACAAATTTTAGGCTCATTGTGCCCTATTTCCTTGGGCCAATCCCAAATT
Source organism: Uranotaenia lowii (assembly GCF_029784155.1). NCBI lineage: Eukaryota > Metazoa > Arthropoda > Insecta > Diptera > Culicidae > Uranotaenia > Uranotaenia lowii. The sequence continues at coordinate 25,069,270 of NC_073693.1, forward strand.
TGGTACTGGATTTTGTGTTAGGCCTTAGATCTTTTCAAGCTTGCAACTTATAAGATTTTTATTAGATGGCTGATTTAGGCACTCTAGTGTCGATTAACTATCTTTGAAAAGATCGAAGGCTTTGAAATTATCTTTTATTTTTCCTTTCCTTTGCAATTGAAGATTAAAAAGACTCAGAAACACATTTCATTGCTTTTACGAATAAATATTTTCTAGTTTTAGTTTTGTGCTAAATAATATTCACATGATTGCACAAAAAAACTTCGAATGAAATTAATGTTAACAGTGTTGCAAATCTTATCTGCTTATTTGGGCCTTTGAGATTAAATTCCTTTTAATTTTTGGGAATAAATGGATCGATTTCATCACCAAATCACATTATTTATTAAATTTTTAAGCATTTTAAGTAAATTTAGCATTCATTTTAAGATTATACTTTGATTTATTTCATGTGGCTGACCATAAAATTTCGTGACGTCACAACGCTTTGCAAAACCCTGCTTAAAAAAAAATGGTGCGTTGTGACGTCACGAAACTGAATCGCTCTAAAATGAATTGAAATCGAAATTTGAAAAAATCAAAAACAGCGATTTGTTGATTGTAATGAGAAGATACTTTTCTGAAATTTTCATAAAATTTGATCAAATGGAAGAGCAGAAAAATGCGGCGTTGTAAAAAAAACTGAAAAGTGGAAAAAGAGGCGCGTTGTGACGTCACGATTCCTTTTGCTTATATTTTATTAACTATTTTTTCTATACAAATACTTTTGGTTTCAAATTGTAGAGAATTAAATTTTGACCTTATAATGTACAATTTTTAACAATGTGCGATATGAACTGTACAACTTACATACAATATACCAAAAAATTGTTTTGCAAACGTTGTGACGTCACGCTGGAATGAGTCATATATAAAAAGCAATTATCTGTATGTTTGTTTGTTTGTTTGTTTGTTTGTTTGTCCACTATAGACTCAGCCGCCTTAAGAGCTAGAGTTCTGAAATTTGGCAGGGATGCTCATTAGGACCAGGAATGATGAAAAATGTTTTTAGATTTTTGGACGACCCCTTCTGAAGGGGGTCGTCCATACAAGACAAATATTGTTTTCACGTTATTGACGTTATTTTCCGTCCGATTGTGATGAAATTTTGCACATGAGTGTTTTGAGAGACGAGCAATCGATTACAGTTATCAAATTTAGGGTCAGGGGTCGGCCAAAGGGGTCGTCCATATTCACTGATTAATGTTTTTGCGATATTGACGTTATTATACATCGGATTGTGATGAAAATTTACACATGAGTGTTTTGATAGACGAGCAATCCATTACAGTTATCAAATTTAGAGTTAGGGGTCGGCAAAAGGGGTCGTCCATATCCACTGATTAATGTTTTTGCGATATTGGCGTTTTTATAGATCGTATTGTGATGAAAATTAGCACATGAGTGTTTTGAGGGACGAGCAATCGATTTCAAGTTTCGAATTGCGGATCAGAAGTCAGCTGAAGGAGTCGTCCATACCCAACTTTAATGTTTTTGCGATTTTGACGTTATTCTACATTGGATTGAGATGAAAATTTCCGCATAGGAGTTTTGAGGGACGCTCTTTTGCTTTCAGGTTTCAAATCTTGACTCAGGGGTCGACTCCAGGTAGCATTTTCCGTGTCAAGGGTCGGCGAAAGGGGCGTCTATATTCACTGTTCACTGTTTTCAAGTTCCTGACGTTATTTTACATATAATTTGAAAAAAAAAAATGGCACAAGGGAGTTGTGAGGAACGTAAAATTGGTTTTAATTATCGAATTTCGGGCCACGGGACAGAAAAAGAGGGTTAATTGATACCAATTTAAGTGTGAAGGTCAAGCAAAAGAGTCGTGCACATAAACAAATAGGACATGTTTCTGCCATAATGTCTAGATTTTGCAACCGATCGAGAAGAAAACACTCTCACATAAATTTTAATAAAAATCCAATCAACCGATTAATTTGAATTTCAAGTAATAGTAATAATAGCGACTTTAAACACTGTTGAATTTTTTCCCCAAAATTGTTGAAAGAATGTTTCGAATTCATTTTCTAAACTCATTTTGACGTACCAATGATTTAAAGCGAAACGAAGTTCGTACGGGATCAGCTAGTTATATATAAAAGCAAAGAAAAGATGCGAAAAAATCGAAATTAATATTTTATTAATGTAATTGCAGACTTCCAACAACTTTTTGGAACACTTAAATATTGAAAGGTTTACAAAAGTAAATCAGCGAAATTATTTGAAACAACCGTTGAAAATTTCCATACCGCTAATCGATTTTGCTGAAATTTACTCAAAAACTTTGATTTTTATTTTGGTTTCTTTGTGAAAATTGTGAAAAAATCCGGGCAATATCCGGACTTTTTTCATGATATCCGGGCAACCGGGCCGGACCGGACTTTCTTGAAATTTTGCATTAAATATCCGGGCAAACCCGGATAAAACCGGGCAATCTGGCAAGCTTAGGCTAAACCAAATGCTGACCCTGGGCTGTTATTTCAAACTTTTAATTTTTGGATATTATTTCATCTTTATCTCGTTTTTATCCAATTCTAATTTTGGAATCCTGTTCTATATTACAATGTTGATAAAGACGGGAAATTTTTTTGTTCTTCTTATTTCGATTTTTTTTAAATTTCATAGTATAGTTTAAAAATTTCAAACATTCTTCCAAGTCTTAATTGTGATTCTGCCCTCCTGTTCGTTAAAATCCCTGACAAAGCATTTGAAAAGCTCTTCTATAGTGAGTTTTGTTTGAGAAAACTGATATCAATTTTCATGATTTCGATTTTTTTCACAACAAAATTTTAACAAGTTTTGGAATTTAAACGGAGATTGTTATATTTAAATTTTGATTTTAAAATGCTTAAGGGACTTGCTTTTAAAATGTTTATTCTACACGATAATTTTGAATAAGAACTCGATTGTATTCTTGTGGCTCAAAAATCTATTTCTCAACAAGAATTTTGATTTTCAGTTTTGACTTTGCTTTTTCAACTGATACTTTGTTGTGAGAGCGAATATTTATTCAGGATTCATCTTTCGAGCTTGCATATTAGGGTGTCCCAAAATTGCATAACTTCTGGGAATCTGGGGGCTCACCCTCCAAATGGTAGATTAGGATGTGTAAAACAAACTTTTGTATGGGGCCGACTGAAAAAAAATATGTTTAGAGGTTCCGCAAGCGCGATCTTTGAAAAAAGTCCACTTTCAAAAAATTTGATTTTAAATAAATTCTGGGTCCAAAAATTTTCATAAAACTAGTATATTTTATATTTTTTTAATTTTGTCCGAGTTAAATACTACACGTAAAAAATGAAAAATGAACCAATTTTGAATCAAAATGTAAAACAAGCAAGCTATTTCCAAGAAAAAAAAATTTTTTTGGTCCAAAAATTTTGAATTCAATTGACCAAAATGTGTACCAAGCGTAAAATATTTTTGATACCAATGCCATCAAAAGATGCGGATTTTTGTGCAATTAAACTTTGTTAAACAAAGCATGTTGTTTGTATCATCGTGTGAAGAGCTATTTACGGTTCAATGCTTAATAAAAGTCACAATTTAGGATATTTTTTATTTAATTTATCAAATTTGTCTTAATAAATACCTACTTAAAAATCAAAAAAGACTTGGATGGTTTAAGGAAGTCATCAGAAAGCCATATGCCAAATTTGAGCGGAATCGGACAACAGGAAGGGGTTGCACTGAATCTCAAGTGTGAAAGGGATTCTGAGACAAAGTGTTCTAAAGAAGCATAGAAAACTGTTTTTCATCATACATTTTTGTCTTTACCAATCGATTGCTTGATTATGTAGATTTTATTAAAATTTCAATTAAGACTAACATTTCACCTGAAGACTGCAACTAGATTGGACTTAAAACAAAAAAGTTATGACTGTTCCAAGATTGTATTTTTGTGGCAAATTGTCGTTTAACACACAATGAGTACATTTTACTCATTGCGTTTTACAGGACAATTTGTAACCAAAATACAATCTTTGAACAGCCATAACTTTTTTGTTTTAAGTCCAATCTAGTTGCAGTCTTCAGGTGAAATGTTAGTCTTAATTGAAATTTTAATAACATATTTTTTTTTCAGTCGGCCCCATACAAAAGTTTGTTCTGCACATCCTTATCTACCATTTGGAGGGTGAGCCCCCAGATTCCCAGAAGTTATGCAATTTTGGGACACCCTATTGCATATGCGATCGCCAGTTCTATTTTTTTTCCTTGAGATCTTTGAAGTTGCATTCTCATTCCTCAAACGATTGATCATGTTTGATTATTTTAACCTACTGCTACTGTTGTATTCCCCAGATGAAGTTGAAATGTTAAACTTCATTTTGGCAATTTCAATGTGTCCGTCTATGAATAATGAATAAATAATCAATCTTACTCATTCTCTTTATTTTCCACTTGACATATTTGATATTAATGAAAGTTTACTTTCTTTTTTAATCATTCAACAGGGAAGGATGTTAATCAGAAATATAGTCGGGTTGAACAATGAATTAGTTAAAATTTCAAGTATACAAACAGTTACAGATTTTTATATTTAGTATTAACATAAAAATATCTAGGGGCCCACCAAGGAAAATTGCCCCGGGCCTCCCGAAGGCTTAATCTGGCCAAGGTTTATGGATAACACTTAATTTATCGAAAAAGATACTTGATTTTTTCCAAGAAAATGTCAATACCTGTTCCAATGTGTTCATCAACTTATTTTTTGGATAAATTAGCAGATAACGATTAGAGGTCGTCCATTCTAAAAATGACTCTGATCAGTAGAATAAAACGATATCAACATAAAATAATGCATATAATCAAAATCAAGAAACAGTCTCTAAACGACTGTACGACATGTGCTACAGATTTTTGGTATTGCTCGTGCAAATCACATTAGCAGTTTCATATGCGGGATTGTGTACATTGAGCGATTGCCGACTGCCAAGATCGGCTAATTTCAACTCGTCCAACTGCTCAATGATGTTTGATCTGATGGGCCGTGCATTTTGGCCAGTTCATGATAAAAATGGTACCGTGCCAAAAACACGAAGCACACTGTTAAGTATGTTTTACAACCCGAACGAACAGGACTGTGTTTCAATAGATTTTGTCACAGCCACCGTCGTTGATGGCATTAAAAGTTGGAAAACTTTAGGAAAGTGGACTCTTACAAGTTTAATAGTTTCCAACAATCCCCGTAATGCGTCGTGGAAGGATGGATTTATTTTTACGATGAAAATCTATTTGACATCAACTCCAGGGAGAGTAGACTGTTTCCGTGGCATTGGAAAATACTCTAGGTGGAAAACGCCTATTCGAGTGAACTTCATTGGGGAAAATTTGCTTTTGTTGGAAGATCACACACCGAGTCTTCAGAAAGCCGAAAGGAAATTGTTTCGCGTGAAGCCGGAGCAGGACAACAGAACCGGCCCTCAATGCCGTAGCCCCCAATTGAAGGAAGCTATTGAAAAAATCAATTCTTCCATGCTTGGAAAACCAAAAAGTGTTCATTCGGCACAGATGAATAAATTGGTGGTGATTTGTGTATTGTGTTTCCCCCTTTTGGTGTTGTTAACTGGAATGGGCTTTCTTTTTCTTGTTTCAAACACCAGATCGTATGTATTAGAATAAATCAACAACTGACAAATGTCAGTTCTTGGAACTTAACAGTTTTCGTAATGATTATCAGCTGGTTAAGCTGTTTAAATTCTTAAAACGTTTTTAAAGTGATTAAAGGCTTTCTGATGATTTGAAGCACCTTCGAAAGTTACCTTCCAAATATTTCGAGAATTATTAAATAAAAGAATCGTCTCATTTTAATCAGTTTTTTTTTATTTCGAAAAAGCAGTATCATTTTTAGAAAATGCATCATCAGTTTCAATTCTTGAAGGATTGGCAGAAAGCGTGGAGGAGTAGTCCCCATCATTGTTGAGACTCGCACTCAGCAATACCAGATCTACGGATTTATCCGTCGATCTATGGATTTTAAGAACTTCTACAGATTTTGAGCGCTGATACGGATTTTCTACGCATTATCGAAAATTTTCAGGAAAGCTCTCCCTGACGACCACTTAAAAAAGGTCATTAAGTTCAAAATCAGTAGGGGAGAATGGGAGAATGGGGAGATAAAAATCTCAACCCAACCGTCATTGTCGTCAATTTGCGTAAGCATATATTTCTATATGTTGTTAACTTGCAGATCTCTCTGCTGCGTTCGATAAGGTGAACCACGAAATTGCAATCGCAAAGCTCGAACGTTTAGGCTTCTGTGGTTCCCTACTGGATTGGTTCCAGAGCTACTTAATGGGACGAAAGTTATCCGTTCGTACTAGTGAATCCTTTTCTAGGCAGTTCGTTGCCTCTTCAGGAGTGCCTCAAGGAAGTCATTTGGGACCGATCATTTTCGTGATCTATTTTAATGATGTACTCTCGCTCCTCGGTGGCATAAAGCTCGCTTATGCCGATGACCTGAAACTTTTTCACACCTTAAACGGCCAAGACGACATCAACTTCCTCCAACAGCAATTCACCGCTTTTGCTCACTGGTGCGATATCAATTGTTTGCCATTGAACCGAAGTAAATGCTCGGTAATATCGTTTACCCGTAAGCGACATCCTCTTCATGCAGAGTACATCCTCGTAGACCAAACCATCATCCGAGTGGACCATATCAACGATCTGGGCGTTATTCTCGACCGACGGCTGGAGTTCAAGATTCAGACGAACTATGTTATCGACAAAGCTTCTCGAAGTCTTGGATTCTTGTTTCGTATGGCCAAAGATTTCAAAGACGTATACTGCCTGAAAAGTCTTTATTGTTGCATAGTTCATTCTATTCTCGAGTACGCTTCAGCTGTTTGGTGCCCTTTCTACCAGAACGGAGCTGAAAGAATCGAGCTATATAGCGGCGTTTCTTGCGGTATGCTCTACGACACGGCATTCTAAAAACTTTTAATCGGTTTTCCGGTTGGTTAGTAATCATTAGGATCAACATGTGATCCGTTGATGTTTTTAAACAATAAAACTTGTGTACGCATCATATTCTTTTTTTAAATTTACTTAAATAAGTAAATAAGCACCCGAAAATAGCATCGGTGGGAAACCTAGAGTTCATAACAAAAATATGCTCATATGCTTATTATCTCAGTTTTGTCTTGCTCCTTCACATTGAAAAGGATTTTTTCATGAAAAAATCAAACGAAACCAACTTGCAATTATCTCTTATGGGGAATCATGGGCAACATATTTAATGTGGGGTATCTTGGGCCACCATTATTTTGGTGTTTTTGTACACATTCATAACTTTAAATAAATTTATCCAATCTGTATAGTTTTTTTTACGCCAAATGAAGAGTTATAAAAAAAAATCCGACGATTCTATTCAATGCAATATAGCCGAACATAAATCTTATATAAGGAATTTTGCCAAAACGTTACACAACTCTCTTTTTTATTTCATCATCTGAAATTGCTTAAAAAAAGAAATGAATTGTGAAATTACAGTTTTGTGTCAACTCAAAAACTATGCATGTGATTGGGTCATTTTGGATTTGATGGCCCCCAATTTCCCACAATTTTTCTAAATTAAAAAAAATATTGCTTTTTTTTAAACAGTCAGAACTAGGGGAATATAACTTAATAAAATAAAAAAAGAAACTAAATGATACGTTAGAAATGTGGAAAACCATACCATTTATTTTTATCATTTTTTCTTTCATAATAAAGAAGTTATGGGACATAGAAAAAAGTGGCCCATAAACTATTCAGTTCTGTTTGATTTCAGCGCCCGGTAGATTAATCCAAAACTAGAACCCATCTGAATCTTACCATTAAAATTTTAAAGGATTGTTTGTCAAAAATTGGAAAAAAAACTTCAGTGTGCAATCAATTCGGATGTAAGAACAGTTTTCTTTTCTCTACAAGCGTAACCAATGATGTAGTTTTTATCGGCCTCTGGCTGAACTTTCTTACTACTTCTTGTTAGTACACAGTCGATTAGAGGGTTATTTTTACAAGAAAAATTAGTACCAATGCCTTTTATTCGAAATTTTATTCATAGAGAACTAAGAATGGCTAAAAAATATATGAAATGATCATTGCGAATATTTCAAATAAGATGAAAAGCGTCTGAATAGCCGGGGTGAATCAGCTAAATAAACGCACATTGAACATTTCATATACAGATTTCGTTCGATTTTGGCAACACTCCTGAAAGTTTTGTGTTGCCAAAATCAAAACATTTTTTTCTCAACTAGTTTTTACTTATATTGCTTCAAAAAAGAACTATTATTAACATCGTGTTCATAATTTTTAGTCAATTTTTGAGCATTTTTATTGATTTTTTTTGAATTTTTTCAATTATGTTTCTGATGCATTAAGCACTTTTCTTGTTTGTTTTTTTTTTCTTTAATTATTACTATTTTTGTCATTCTCCTATTTTTTTAAAGTAAATTTTTGTCATATTTAGTCTTTTGTTTGTTTTTTTTTTAATGTTATGAAATTTTTGTTATTATCGTCAATTTTGAGTACTTTATGTTTTCAAATTCCTGTTTTTGTCGTTGAATTTTATCAACATTTAAAAACGTTAACACGCAGGGAAGAGTGGGGTGACGTGGGGCATGGGGAAGCCACTCTGATTATATCAGATATGTGTTGTGATAAAAAATCTCAATCCAACTGTCATCTCAGTCGCTTTGTGTTAGCATATTTTTCTATATGTTTTTGACTCAAATGCGTATCATATGCTTCTTTTATTTTTCATTTAAAAAAAATTTAAAAAATTACTTACATAATTAAACAAGTGCCCGCTAGTTGTATCGATGGGGAACCTAAAGATTATAACAAAAGTATGCTCATACGCTTATGATATTAGTTTTTTCATGTTCTTTCACGTCGAAAAGGAATTTTTGATAAAACATCAATAAGACACACAAACGCAATCAATGATTTGCAACATAGATTGTGGAAAATCGTGGGCCACACATCTCGAGCCACTTTTATTTTTATGTTTTTATACATATTCAGAACTTAAAATACGTTTTCCCTATCTGCAAAGTTCTATTATGCCAAATAAAGAGTAATAGAAAATTATTTTGATCATCCTATAAAAGAAATTTAGCCAAAACGTTCGCAAGTGGTTTTTAATCTATTTGATCATATACAAATCTTCCTTTTTTATTTCATCATCAGAAATTGCTTTAAAATTAAAAAATGAATTTTCAAATTCCAGTTTTTGTTCATCTCATAAACTTTGCATGTTATTAGATCAATTTGGATTTAGTGGCTCACGATTCCCCACAATGTTCCAAAATAAAAAAAAAATATTACTTTTTTTTTTAAACAGTCAGAACTTGGGGAAAAAAACATATTAAAAATGAATAAAAGAAACCCTATGATACCTTAAAATGTAGAAAACCATACCATTTATTGTTTTCATTTTATCTTTTATAATAAAGAAGTTATGGAACAAATAAAAAAGTGGCCCATTATTCCTCACTCTGCCATACTAAATTATGACGAAGTTTTGACAAATACGATAAAAATATTATCCATCCAATTGACAAAATTCTGAAAAATCTTTGTCAAAAATATGACAAATGTTGATATTAATCTGACAAATATGATGAAATTTTAACAAAAAATAAACAATAAATTTTTATTTTATTTACATAGTATTCCGTCTCACGACATAACTTGACGAACATAATTCCTAAAATTCACTCGGTTCATAGCAACCGTTCTCCAATTTCTCGGGCACCCTACGTTCGCCAGATCACGCTCCACTTGGTCTAACCACCTCGCTCGTTGCGCCCCCGCTCGTCTTGTTCCTACCGGATTCGTAGCGAACACCTGTTTTGCAGGACAGTTGTCCGGCATTCTCGCAACATGTCCCGCCCAGCGTATCCGGCCAGCCTTCACCACCTTCTGGATACTGGGTTCGCCGTAGAGGCCCGCGAGCTCGTGGTTCATCCTTCGCCTCCACACTCCGTTCTCCTGTACGCCGCCAAAGATGGTTCTTAACACTCGTCGCTCGAATACTCCGAGTGTACGCAGGTCCTCCTCGAGCAATATCCATGTCTCGTGCCCGTAGAGAACAACCGGTCTAATGAGCGTCATATACAGGTTACACTTCGTGCGAGGGCTAAGTCTTCTCGACCGCAGTTGCTTGTGGAGTCCATAGTAGGCACGACTTCCGCTGATAATTCGCCTCCGGATCTCACGGCTGGTGTCATTGTCTGCGGTCACCAGTGAGCCGAGATAGACAAAGTCTTCGACTATCTCCAGCTCGTCGCCGTCGATCGTGACCTTGTTATTACTGGACAAGCGGGTTCGGTCGGTCTCGGATCCGCAGGCCAGCATGTACTTCGTCTTGGACGTATTAATCATCAACCCAATCCTTCCTGCTTCGCGTTCCAGTTTGCGGTAGATCTCCTCCACCGCCGCAGATGATCTGCCGACTATATCAATGTCATCGGCAAAGCAGATAAGTTGACTGGATCTGTTGAAAATCGTGCCCCGCATTTCGCCCACCGCTCGTCGAATAACTCCCTCTAGCGCCACGTTGAACATCATGCAGGATAGACCATCACCTTGTCGAAGCCCCCTGCGCGTATCGACTGAACTCGACAATTCACCCGAAATCCGCACACAGCACTGCGTTCCATCCATCGTCGCCTTGATCAGTCTGATCAGCTTCCCGGAAAAGCCGTTCTCGTCCATAATTTTCCATAGCTCGTTACGGTCGATCGTGTCGTATGCGGCTTTGAAGTCGATGAACAGATGGTGCGTAGGGACTTGGTGTTCCCGGCATTTTTGGAGGATTTACCGTAATGTGAATATCTGGTCCGTCGTGGACCGTCCTTCCATGAAGCCGGCCTGATGACTTCCCACGAATCTGTTTGCTTGTGGCGTTAGGCGGCGGAGTAGGAATCGGGACAGCACTTTGTAGGCGGCATTGAGGACAGTGATCGCTCGGTAGTTCTCACAGTCCAATTTGTCGCCCTTCTTGTAGATGGGGCATATTACCCCCTCCTTCCACTCCTCCGGTAGCTGTTCTATGTCCCAGATCCGGACTATCAACCGGTGTAGGCAATCGGCTAACTTTTCCGGGCCCATTTTGATGAGTTCAGCTGCGATGCCATCCTTCCCAGCCGACTTGTTTCTATTCAGCTGGCGAATGGCTTCCTTAACTTCACTCATGGTTGGGAGTGGCTCCTCTTCGTCGTTGGTTACGCCGGCGATGTACCTTCCCCCACCGTCTTGATCTCCTGCATGTGCGCCGTTCAGGTGTTCATCGAAGTGCTGCTTCCACCTTTTGATCACCTCACGATTGTCCGTCAGGATACCCCCGTCCTTATCCCGGCACATTTCGGCTTGCGGCACGAAGCCTTTGCGGGATGCGTTGAGTTTCTGATAGAACTTTCGTGTTTCTTGGGAACGATGCAGCTGCTCCAGCTCCTGGAGCTCCTCCTCCTCCAGGCGGCGCTTTTTCTCCTGGAAAAGTCGGACTCGCTGCCTCTTCCGCTGTCGGTGATTTTCCACATTTCGACGGGTGCCTCTTTGCACTACTGCCGCCCGCGCGGCATTCTCTTCGTCCATCACCCTCCTACACTCCTCGTCGAACCAGTCGTTCCGTCGAGATCGCTCCACATAACCGATGACGTTCTCCGCAGCACTGTTGATGGCTGTTTTGATGGTATCCCAACAGTCCTCGAGAGGGGCTTCGTCAAGCTCACCCTCTGCCGGCAGCGCTGCTTCGACCGATTGCGCGTAGTCTGCCGCGACCTCAGGTTGCTTCAGTCGCGCGATGTTTAACCGAGGCGGGCGCCGGTTTCGCTTGTTGTTCACTACGGAGAGTTTTGGGCGCATCTTCACCATCACCAGATAATGGTCCGACTCGATGTTGGCGCCCCGACAGGATCTGACGTCGATGATGTCCGAAAAGTGCCGGCTGTCGATCAAAACGTGGTCGATCTGTGATTGCGTTTCGTACGGTGATCTCCAGGTGTACTTGTGTGGGAGGCGGTGCTGAAAAAAGGTACTACATACGTACGGCCATTCGTTTGGAGGCGGCGAAATCAATAAGTCTGAGGCCGTTTTCGTTGGTCAGCTGGTGCGCGCTGAACCTTCCAATTGTCGGTTTGAATTCCTCCTCCTGGCCGACCTGAGCATTGAAATCCCCGATGACGATCTTGATATCATGTTTTGGGCAACGGTCGTATTCACGCTCCAGCTGCGCGTAGAATTCGTCTTTGTCGTCACCGGTACTTCCGAGGTGAGGGCTGTGCACGTTGATGATGCTGATGTTGAAGAACCGGCCCTTGATTCTCAACCGGCACATTCGTGAGTTGATCGGCCACCACCCGATCACGCGCTTATGCATCTTTCCCATCACTATAAAAGCTGTTCCAAGCTCGTTTGTGTTGCCGCAGCTCTGGTAGATGGCACGACCATCTGGGTACGTTCGTACAGTGGATCCCTTCCAGCATACCTCTTGCAGCGCTACGATGTCGAATTTGCGGCTCTTCAATTCGTTGGAGAGCACGTGGGTACTGCCCACAAAATTTAGAGATCGGCAGTTCCATGTTCCAAGTTTCCAATCGCTAGTCCCTTTTCGTCGCGTGTGTCTTTGCCGATTTCCATCCGAAATTTGTTGTTCGTTATTCGTTGCTTATGTTTTTTTTAGTAGTCACAGGCTCGCAAGGCTCGCAGCTAACCCCACTATCTCGTAGGAGGACCGTCGTGATGTTGCTGTTTTGGGTCCCGAACACCACCAGGACGTTGTTGCACTCCGCACGCCGCCCCTAACATGGAGAACAGACGCGTACGAAGCCCCCTAACTCATTCTGCATGCGACCAAAGCAAGGTTGGGTACCCGATCTCCGCTAAGGTTGCTCGCACCCCAGCTAGCACCACGGGGAGGTAGAGAATCGGAGTTGCAGACAAGAGGTGATATGACCACTACCCGAGGGTTGGGTGTATGGGGTCTCGAGTTGCACATTGTCTACTTCACTAGCCAACAATAAAATGACCTTATTCTAACAAATGTGGCAAAAGTATGACAACAATCTGATAGCTATCACATTATTTTGTCATATTTGTGTAACTTCGTCATACTTTACATATTCTGATTTTTGTCATTTTTAATTTCAATTTTTTTTTTCATATTTCCATCATAATTTCATCATATTTGTCAGATTATTGTTATAATTCTGTCATACTTTTACCACATTTGTCATAATTTAGTTATTTTGTTGCCGATTTTTTATAATTATTTTGTCATAATTTTGATTTATTTTTATAATATTTGTCAAATTTTTGACAACGGTTTATCGGAACTCTGTAATTTTATTGTCAATTTTATGTCATAGTTTGTCATGTTATTGTCAGACCATATTTGACATATTTTTGTCAACATTTTACCACATTTTTGGACATAAGTGTTTGGATTTTTTTATTGTTCATTTTTTGTCATGTTTGTCAAATTTAGTTAGTTTTAAAGTCATAGTTTTACCACTGACCATACTGACTGGACACGCGATTTCATTTTCTGGATAACTTTTCCAACAGTACGCAATATCGATTCCAGAGTGCGCATCGATCGATTTGAAGAAATGCTATCCCAGTTAGGAAATGCCACCCAACTTGAAAAAACGGGTAATTTCTACGATAAAATCGGGCTAAATTAGACAGAAAATGGTTGAATTTTTGTTCTAAGTGTCATGTCAGTGTGATCAGTGCTTTTACCACATTTGTCATAATTTTGTCATGTTTTGACATTTTATTTTCAATTCTCCGTCATATTAGAGTAATAATTTTGTATTCCACATTGGCCCCACACGCTCCCTCGTTAACATTCTTCTTGCCAACCCCAACTTATATCTCAACCCTCCCACCCCTTCACACCATTTGTAAAACACTATTTTTTTATCAAAATTTTTCAAAAATAGTGATTCCAGCAGAAACTATCCAATTTCCACAAGTCTATCGAGTAGCGCCAAAGCTTTATCACCATTCATTTAAACTTAATGATATTTGAGTTAAGCTTTTTTTCACTTTCAGCTTCGTTTGTCTGAAACTGAAAATGTTGCTTGGCTTATCTCATGAATCTGCAAAGAGCTTGTATCAGGGGGGTTTGAAATATAAAGTCAGCTAAGTATAATAACAATACCAAAAATATATAGTCGTTTTTACTTAAAAAATCCGCGATTGATAAACGTTAGAAATCTTCGAAAAAAATCAACATAAATTGTCAACCATTTTCTTACTCATGTATCACAGTGTGCCAAAATACGTTATTAAAAAAAAAATGACCACCAAAACGGCGCTCGACATTTGAAAGATATAGTATTCAGGCATCTTTTCTGAAAATTTGACTAGAAAAATAATAAAATAAAGAGTTACCATTCCAAATCAATGAGAATCAATGTTTTAAATTATTGCGATTTCCGATATATTATTGATAAATTACTCAAAATGATGATCCTTATTCTAAACTAGAAATTTTCTACAAATAAATTTTAAGCAGTCTAGTTTACAAAATTTAAATCAATATTTTAGAAACAACAGAAAAAGATTGCGAATTGAAATTTCGAATCGGACATAAGAATCAGTGCACAGAAATAGAGTATATAGAATATGACTCCAGATTTTAAAAGAAATCAAAACCAAACTGTAAAATAAATTTCAGACTTCAGTTCATCATTGAAAGCTTAAACTGACTATGTACAGGTTGGATAATGGTTTTTTAAATTGTTCAATAAGAAACTGGTTAAAATATAAATATGGAAATTCCAGTTTTTTTTATAAATATTAAAGGAAGAAGCACGAGCTTAACCTTGCCCATTAATCTTAGCTTTACAGTTGCTATTTCGTATCTATTTTACGAATTTTTCATAGATTATTTAAAAAAATTGATTTGATAATAAAAAACAGTGAAACATTTTTAATTTTTGAGCACGAGTTTTGTAATTTAAAATTTTAAGCTCTAAATATTTTGTCGTCGTCTTTTGGAATATTGTATCCTAGGACAAATAAAAAAAATATGTTTTTCTAATTAAAAATTAAGACTTATAGGCTTCTAAGAAAACTATTTTTTCGAAACACAAAAATTCAAGATTTAAAAACAAAGACGAAATTATCAAAAATATTACAAAAACATAAATAAGTCTGGCTTAAAAAAATTGGTTAAACCTAAAAAAAAAGATTCAAAAAAAAATTCGGAAAATGTATTTGAAAATCAAAACAAAATATGAAAATGAAAAAGATAAGTTATTTTTAACAATTCAAATGTATGTTAATTTTTCAAAAAATTCATCTTAACGTTTTAAAAACTTATGAAATGAATTTTATTGGTCACTGAAGGAAATTGGCCTATGACTTTAAAAAATTGGTGAGCATTTCGAAGAACAAAAAAAAATCAATTGAATCTGAAATTTGTTTCATGAAAAATATTTCATTTAAGCATAAAATGTTTAATGACATAAACTATTTTTTTAATAATCAAAGAGATTTGTATTAAAGTGATGGATGCTAGGTTTTAGAATTTTTTTTTGGTTATTCTTTTGACCCTTGTGAGTATTGAACATCTGTTACACGGCTTATGACTTGATGATGTGTAAAATTATTATCCGATGCATGAAATTTGAAGATAAAATGGTCAAATTCTGAGCTTGTTTTATTACACTTCTAAATAAAAACTCGTTCTTAAGGTAAGATTTTTGTTCGTCAAGATTTGAGTTTCTATACAAACGGTTTATTGAATCGCAACTTTAAACTTACAATAAAAAAAATAAGTATCAATTCGCGAAGGTCATATAATGTAGTAAAATGAAATGTCTTTGGCCTAGAGCTATTCAGGAAAAACTTCCGCCAATTTTTTGACATGTTTCTTTAAACTTATTTTTGAACACCTTTTGGAATAAAAAAAATTCCGAATACTACAGTAAATTCATTTCTTGATCTGAATATTTAACTTGCAGAAAATCTCCATGGGGGGAGGGGTTAAACCCCTAAAACCCCTCCGTTCGCACGGCCTTGACTTGAATGTATACTGACAACCGATGCTGCCGATTGTTGAATTAGTGTGCAGAAAGCTTTCGGGATTGAGCTTTGTTATTGGATTAATTCAGATGGAAATGACACTGCACTGCAACAAATTCAATTGAATATTGAAAGCTGAAAATGAATGTTGCAGCCATGCTTATAGGTATTCCGGCATCCATGTATATACCTGATCAGCTTGCAACTGATTAAACATTCTTATTATATAGTCGACCATATATAGCCACTTATGGGATTCGAACCCAAAAGTTTGTCTTGCCTATACCGGGAATTGCACCCAGTACACCTGGCATACCAAAACCAGATTCGCGCCAGCCTATTCGCTAGACCTCGTCCTCCAAGTATATCTAGTGTAATTTGGGATACTTTGACAGTATCTTGTTATTGATATTTTCTATTTACTACTAAGCTTTCGAGTATCGAAGTGGTCCATCTAGGGTCGCATTTCTAACCACAAACGGACTTGCATACATCCTTTCTTACTGAAAATGATTACAAGAGAGCTCGAAAGCTTACACAAAATAGAAAACATTACACTCCGTCATCCACAATTTGTACAGTACATGTTTAAGCCCTTTGATTGGCCAATCATTTGAATCTGTCTGCTTTTAAATAAATCAATCAGCTGCCACCCTTCCTGTAGTTGAGGTCTTACGTATGTGTCGTCAACTTTGGCTGCCACCACAGACAGTGCCAATGTATTTATGCAGCAGCAACATGTCTAATAAGTTTCGGATTCTTCTCACTACGATCATCATCACGAGTCCTGGTTAGGGAAAACTTTACCACAAACCGTTCGTTCGGATTTGGTGGTGTCGTCTAGCTTTGGAAGCAGCAAACAGCAACCAGATTCAGCTCAGAGGTCACCGCATTCGAAATCCAAGCTTCCGATCCCTGACATGTGCTGTGAGCAGTTGCTACTGTTGTTGCTTTTGAGAGATTATCCTCCTGTTGGGTGCAGCATCACAACCAACTGAATGACGAACTGATGACGATATATGTATGTATGTAGTTCTCCTCAGTTTTACGACAATGAATCCCGGACCTCCACAATCTATCTGGAGAGAGATGCTGCTGCAGAAGTGATGCACATGCTCTTATGATCTGTGCTGGAAGCCAATCGATGAGCATCGTAAGAGTGATGTTTATTCATCAATTTCACCACACTTTATCTGGGTATGGAGGAGCTAAAGCTGTGGTTGAAAATAAATTTCTCCGGATGAGCAATGCGATTCGAAATGAAATTCTATTTAATTTCATTGAAATGATGCTACAGTTTCAAACGGATTGAAATTCCTGACAAAATGACAAAAATGACAAAAATGACAAAAATGACAAAAATGACAAAAATGACAAAAATGACAAAAATGACAAAAATGACAAAAATGACAAAAATGACAAAAATGACAAAAATGACAAAAATGACAAAAATGACAAAAATGACAAAAATGACAAAAATGACAAAAATGACAAAAATGACAAAAATGACAAAAATGACAAAATGACAAAAATGACAAAAATGACAAAAATGACAAAAATGACAAAAATGACAAAAATGACAAAAATGACAAAAATGACAAAAATGACAAAAATGACAAAAATGACAAAAATGACAAAAATGACAAAAATGACAAAAATGACAAAAATGACAAAAATGACAAAAATGACAAAAATGACAAAAATGACAAAAATGACAAAAATGACAAAAATGACAAAAATGACAAAAATGACAAAAATGACAAAAATGACAAAAATGACAAAAATGACAAAAATGACAAAAATGACAAAAATGACAAAAATGACAAAAATGACAAAAATGACAAAAATGACAAAAATGACAAAAATGACAAAAATGACAAAAATGACAAAAATGACAAAAATGACAAAAATGACAAAAATGACAAAAATGACAAAAATGACAAAAATGACAAAAATGACAAAAATGACAAAAATGACAAAAATGACAAAAATGACAAAAATGACAAAAATGACAAAAATGACAAAAACGACAAAAATGACAAAAATGACAAAAATGACAAAAATGACAAAAATGACAAAAATGACAAAAATGACAAAAATGACAAAAATGACAAAAATGACAAAATGACAAAAATGACAAAAATGACAAAATGACATAAATGACAAAAATGACAAAAATGACAAAAATGACAAAAATGACAAAAATGACAAAAATGACAAAAATGACAAAAATGACAAAAATGACAAAAATGACAAAAATGACAAAAATGACAAAAATGACAAAAATGACAAAAATGACAAAAATGACAAAAATGACAAAAATGACAAAAATGACAAAAATGACAAAAATGACAAAAATGACAAAATGACAAAAATGACAAAAATGACAAAAATGACAAAAATGACAAAAATGACAAAAATGACAAAAATGACAAAAATGACAAAAATGACAAAAATGACAAAAATGACAAAAATGACAAAAATGACAAAAATGACAAAAATGACAAAAATGACAAAAATGACAAAAATGACAAAAATGACAAAAATGACAAAAATGACAAAAATGACAAAAATGACAAAAATGACAAAAATGACAAAAATGACAAAAATGACAAAAATGACAAAAATGACAAAAATGACAAAAATGACAAAAATGACAAAAATGACAAAAATGACAAAAATGACAAAAATGACAAAATGACAAAAATGACAAAAATGACAAAATGACAAAAATGACAAAAATGACAAAAATGACAAAAATGACAAAAATGACAAAAATGACAAAAATGACAAAATGACAAAAATGACAAAAATGACAAAAATGACAAAAATGACAAAAATGACAAAAATGACAAAAATGACAAAAATGACAAAAATGACAAAAATGACAAAAATGACAAAAATGACAAAAATGACAAAAATGACAAAAATGACAAAAATGACAAAAATGACAAAATGACAAAAATGACAAAAATGACAAAAATGACAAAAATGACAAAAATGACAAAAATGACAAAAATGACAAAAATGACAAAAATGACAAAATGACAAAAATGACAAAAATGACAAAAATGACAAAAATGACAAAAATGACAAAAATGACAAAAATGACAAAAATGACAAAAATGATAAAAATGATAAAATGACAAAAATGACAAAAATGACAAAAATGACAAAAATGACAAAAATGACAAAAATGACAAAAATGACAAAAATGACAAAAATGACAAAAATGACAAAAATGACAAAAATGACAAAAATGACAAAAATGACCAAAATGACAAAAATGACAAAAATGACAAAAAAGACAAAAAAGACAAAAATGACAAAAATGACAAAAATGACAAAAATGACAAAAATGAAAAAAATGACAAAAATAACAAAAATGACAAAAATGACAAAAATGACAAAAATGACCAAAATGACAAAAATGACAAAAATGACAAAAATGACAAAAATGACAAAAATGACAAAAATGACAAAAATGACAAAAATGACAAAAATGACAAAAATGACAAAAATGACAAAAATGACAAAAATGACAAAAATGACAAAAATGACAAAAATGACAAAAATGACAAAAATGACAAAAATGACAAAAATGACAAAAATGACAAAAATGACAAAAATGACAAAAATGACAAAAATGACAAAATGACAAAAATGACAAAAATGACAAAAATGACAAAAATGACAAAATGACAAAAATGACAAAAATGACAAAAATGACAAAAATGACAAAAATGACAAAAATGACAAAAATGACAAAAATGACAAAAATGACAAAATGACAAAAATGACAAAAATGACAAAAATGACAAAAATGACAAAAATGACAAAAATGACAAAAATGACAAAAATGACAAAAATACAAAAATGACAAAAATGACAAAAATGACAAAAATGACAAAAATGACAAAAATGACAAAAATGACAAAAATGACAAAAATGACAAAAATGACAAAAATGACAAAAATGACAAAAATGACAAAAATGACAAAAATGACAAAAATGACAAAAATGACAAAAATGACAAAAATGACAAAAATGACAAAAATGACAAAAATGACAAAAATGACAAAAATGACAAAAATGACAAAAATGACAAAAATGACAAAAATGACAAAAATGACAAAAATGACAAAAATGACAAAAATGACAAAAATGACAAAAATGACAAAAATGACAAAAATGACAAAAATGACAAAAATGACAAAAATGACAAAAATGACAAAAATGACAAAAATGACAAAAATGACAAAAATGACAAAAATGACAAAAATGACAAAAATGACAAAAATGACAAAAATGACAAAAATGACAAAAATGACAAAAATGACAAAAATGACAAAAATGACAAAAATGACAAAAATGACAAAAATGACAAAAATGACAAAAATGACAAAAATGACAAAAATGACAAAAATGACAAAAATGACAAAAATGACAAAAATGACAAAAATGACAAAAATGACAAAAATGACAAAAATGACAAAAATGACAAAAATGACAAAAATGACAAAAATGACAAAAATGACAAAAATGACAAAAATGACAAAAATGACAAAAATGACAAAAATGACAAAAATGACAAAAATGACAAAAATGACAAAAATGACAAAAATGACAAAAATGACAAAAATGACAAAAATGACAAAAATGACAAAAATGACAAAAATGACAAAAATGACAAAAATGACAAAAATGACAAAAATGACAAAAATGACAAAAATGACAAAAATGACAAAAATGACAAAAATGACAAAAATGACAAAAATGACAAAAATGACAAAAATGACAAAAATGACAAAAATGACAAAAATGACAAAAATGACAAAAATGACAAAAATGACAAAAATGACAAAAATGACAAAAATGACAAAAATGACAAAAATGACAAAAATGACAAAAATGACAAAAATGACAAAAATGACAAAAATGACAAAAATGACAAAAATGACAAAAATGACAAAAATGACAAAAATGACAAAAATGACAAAAATGACAAAAATGACAAAAATGACAAAAATGACAAAAATGACAAAAATGACAAAAATGACAAAAATGACAAAAATGACAAAAATGACAAAAATGACAAAAATGACAAAAATGACAAAAATGACAAAAATGACAAAAATGACAAAAATGACAAAAATGACAAAAATGACAAAAATGACAAAAATGACAAAAATGACAAAAATGACAAAAATGACAAAAATGACAAAAATGACAAAAATGACAAAAATGACAAAAATGACAAAAATGACAAAAATGACAAAAATGACAAAAATGACAAAAATGACAAAAATGACAAAAATGACAAAAATGACAAAAATGACAAAAATGACAAAAATGACAAAAATGACAAAAATGACAAAAATGACAAAAATGACAAAAATGACAAAAATGACAAAAATGACAAAAATGACAAAAATGACAAAAATGACAAAAATGACAAAAATGACAAAAATGACAAAAATGACAAAAATGACAAAAATGACAAAAATGACAAAAATGACAAAAATGACAAAAATGACAAAAATGACAAAAATGACAAAAATGACAAAAATGACAAAAATGACAAAAATGACAAAAATGACAAAAATGACAAAAATGACAAAAATGACAAAAATGACAAAAATGACAAAAATGACAAAAATGACAAAAATGACAAAAATGACAAAAATGACAAAAATGACAAAAATGACAAAAATGACAAAAATGACAAAAATGACAAAAATGACAAAAATGACAAAAATGACAAAAATGACAAAAATGACAAAAATGACAAAAATGACAAAAATGACAAAAATGACAAAAATGACAAAAATGACAAAAATGACAAAAATGACAAAAATGACAAAAATGACAAAAATGACAAAAATGACAAAAATGACAAAAATGACAAAAATGACAAAAATGATAAAAATGATAAAAATGACAAAAATGACAAAAATGACAAAAATGACAAAAATGACAAAAATGACAAAAATGACAAAAATGACAAAAATGACAAAAATGACAAAAATGACAAAAATGACCAAAATGACAAAAATGACAAAAATGACAAAAAAGACAAAAAGACAAAAATGACAAAAATGACAAAAATGACAAAAATGACAAAAATGAAAAAAATGACAAAAATAACAAAAATGACAAAAATGACAAAAATGACAAAAATGACCAAAATGACAAAAATGACAAAAATGACAAAAATGACAAAAATGACAAAAATGACAAAAATGACAAAAATGACAAAAATGACAAAAATGACAAAAATGACAAAAATGACAAAAATGACAAAAATGACAAAAATGACAAAAATGACAAAAATGACAAAAATGACAAAAATGACAAAAATGACAAAAATGACAAAAATGACAAAAATGACAAAAATGACAAAAATGACAAAAATGACAAAAATGACAAAAATGACAAAAATGACAAAAATGACAAAAATGACAAAAATGACAAAAATGACAAAAATGACAAAAATGACAAAAATGACAAAAATGACAAAAATGACAAAAATGACAAAAATGACAAAAATGACAAAAATGACAAAAATGACAAAAATGACAAAAATGACAAAAATGACAAAAATGACAAAAATGACAAAAATGACAAAAATGACAAAAATGACAAAAATGACAAAAATGACAAAAATGACAAAAATGACAAAAATGACAAAAATGACAAAAATGACAAAAATGACAAAAATGACAAAAATGACAAAAATGACAAAAATGACAAAAATGACAAAAATGACAAAAATGACAAAAATGACAAAAATGACAAAAATGACAAAAATGACAAAAATGACAAAAATGACAAAAATGACAAAAATGACAAAAATGACAAAAATGACAAAAATGACAAAAATGACAAAAATGACAAAAATGACAAAAATGACAAAAATGACAAAAATGACAAAAATGACAAAAATGACAAAAATGACAAAAATGACAAAAATGACAAAAATGACAAAAATGACAAAAATGACAAAAATGACAAAAATGACAAAAATGACAAAAATGACAAAAATGACAAAAATGACAAAAATGACAAAAATGACAAAAATGACAAAAATGACAAAAATGACAAAAATGACAAAAATGACAAAAATGACAAAAATGACAAAAATGACAAAATGACAAAAATGACAAAAATGACAAAAATGACAAAAATGACAAAAATGACAAAAATGACAAAAATGACAAAAATGACAAAAATGACAAAAATGACAAAAATGACAAAAATGACAAAAATGACAAAAATGACAAAAATGACAAAAATGACAAAAATGACAAAAATGACAAAAATGACAAAAATGACAAAAATGACAAAAATGACAAAAATGACAAAAATGACAAAAATGACAAAAATGACAAAAATGACAAAAATGACAAAAATGACAAAAATGACCAAAATGACAAAAATGACCAAAATGACAAAAATGACAAAAATGACAAAAATGACAAAAATGACAAAAATGACAAAAATGACAAAAATGACAAAAATGACAAAAATGACAAAAATGACAAAAATGACAAAAATGACAAAAATGACAAAAATGACAAAAATGACAAAAATGACAAAAATGACAAAAATGACAAAAATGACAAAAATGACAAAAATGACAAAAATGACAAAAATGACAAAAATGACAAAAATGACAAAAATGACAAAAATGACAAAAATGACAAAAATGACAAAAATGACAAAAATGACAAAAATGACAAAAATGACAAAAATGACCAAAATGACAAAAATGACCAAAATGACAAAAATGACCAAAATGACAAAAATAACAAAAATTAGAAGAATGACATAAATGATTTTAGTTGAAAAATTTCTAAGTTTTGAGAAAAATTTCCCGGATATTGCTCGGATTATATTGTGTTATTCCACAGTCTTCTTCAATTCATAAACCGGATGAATTGCTCCACTAGGTAAAAGAAATTTAAGTTGAAAATTTCCTCCCACGGAACAAAAGAAAAATAATAAAAAATAATACCCTGGCCGTCGTGTCTGCAAAGTACATATTCCACCTTAGTTAAAATCCGTAAAGATCTGAAAAGATTGAGGCGTACTTGAATGTTACGTATAAAAATTATTCAAATGCTTATTCCAACTTCAACTAACCACACATAATAATATTGGTCATAGACGTGTTTAGTGTATGATTGACATTTAGTTCTTTTGTAGAACTGATAATTATTTTGGGATTGTTCAGCCACATAATGTATTTTATGATTATATAATAATGCATTTAAGATTGCGTAATTGACATTTAGAAGTTAAAGGTTAACCAAAAATAACACTTTGAGGAAGTACTTAGTAATTGCAGACGTCGTTTTAACAATTCTAACTCAAATCTAAACCAAGTTCAAGGTACTCACGCGATCTAATATACAAATTCGAAAACATTCTCAAAACTAATGCGGTCATGTATACCACCATAGGATTACTCCTCCAGGCAACGATCGCTTTTCCATTCGGAGGATTGTGTACATTGAGTGATTGTCGGCTTCCAATGCCAGTTGCGAACAACCGAACGAACTGTTCGATCCTGTTTCAGCTGACTGCTCGTGAATTTTGGCCAGACGTCGTCATGTCGGAGAGCAAAAGTGAGCTGTTTAATTTATTCAAAAACCCAGGCGAAAAAGATTGTGTTTCCTTAAGCTTGGTTGCTCCTTTGATCCCACATTCGATTGAAAAATGGTCACTAGTAGAGGGATGGGCAATGGTAGAAATCGTAATCGCCTGCAGTCAACGGAATCGCACGAAGTACAATACTTTTGCGTTAGAAACAAACTTAACAATTTCGTCAATCCCCGGAAGAGTGAAGTGCTTCAATACAGTGGGATGCAGCTCCTGGCGAAGTCCACACATGCGGATTAAGTTGACGGGTGTCGATTATGTTCTGTTGGAAGATCACTCGCCGACTCTAGAGAAAGCCGAAAGTATGTTATTTCGCGTTGACCCTGAATTGACAAGCAACTCGAGAACACATTGCAGATGTGCTCAATTGAGGCAAACTATTGAACGATTCAAAAACTGCTCATTCAGGATTGGTGGAGTTATTGATGCTGGATCTGTGCTTGCTTATAAGATCGTCATTATCAGTTTTCTTGTTCTGCCGGTTTTGCTGTTATTTTTTGGGCTCAGTTTGAGTTGTTTCGTTACAAAAATAAGATCCAAATAAAAAAATGAACTTGGGTTTTGGTACCAATATCCTTCAGTATGATGACAAATGCATTGAAATAAATGAGATTTTGCAGAATTGTTGATAAGGAATGGGTTGAGAACAATTTTCAGGGTTTGACTTGGTATTTGGTATTCGAAGTTATTTGAACACACTGTTTATCTAAAGCATACTCTTTTTTTTTTTAATTTTTATCACACTAACCATTATTTAACAGAATTTCGAATTATCTCAACTGATAGATGAAACCATCCAAGTACTGATAAATATCTCCCATTTCGATCCTCAGTTTGCTCGTTTGTCATCAAATTGTTGAATCCTTCAAAGACCCTATCAAACCTTTATCGAAACGACGATACGATCTTCAATCTTGTCTCCTTCCAATCCAAACGTTAACGGACAAGACGGAGTAGCAGCATAATTCCTGTAAGCGTGCGCTATCAGTAGCTAGCAACGTTGGAACGAAACGGAAATAACCAACTTAGCAATTCGATCGGGACACTGCAGTTTTCCTATCATTGATACGCTGATGCCACTGCACCGATAAACCGGAAAAATGTGATTCAACTTTTACCTCCGTCCCGCAGAACGATGTGAAGATACTTGAGTTGATTTCCATTTTTTTCTCTGTGCTTAAGACTGAAGACCAAAATCGATTCCGCAGCAGCAGCCATCCTCGGCGACAAGTCGATGCGGACCCTTTGAGTGGAGGATGCAAGTAAACGTGGAAATAGGAACGCAATTTCAATGCAAGTTTGAATACCATATGTGGATTTTGGGAGTAAGGGTGTGCATAAGTGGGTCTTATTTTTCGAGTGGGTGTGTGTGGGTGTGGCTGGTAAACGGTGGATAATGTGCAACACGAGACCCCATAGTGGTCATATCATCTCTTATTCACAACTCCTATCTCTACCACCCCGTGGTGCCGGCTGGGATGCGAGTAACCTAAGCGGAGATCGGGTACCCAACCCCGGTGGATGCTTTGGTCGCATGCAGACTGAGAAGGTGGCCGCACGCGTCTGTTCCCCAGGTCAGGGGCGGCTCAAACAGCGTTTGTCTCGCAGCGAACGGCTGAATTTATGAAATTTTGTTCCCGCCAGCTAAGTCCAAGATGGCAGCCCCATCGCAGGATAGGGACTTTAGGCTAACAACCTACTGCTCCTGATATCTTGTATTGTTACGGAAACTGAGAGAAGAATTAACCGAATTGGAACTTTGGCAACGACTTTTAGCATGAAAACACGGACACGAATTGAAACTTGGAATGATTTGACCCTTTCCCAGCCAGGTAAGCTGGTTCAACTTGCTAGAGAAGCTATCCGCCTCAAGCTAGAGATATTGGGACTGAGCGAAGTCCGTTGGCCTAACACTGGAGAACACAAGACGCAGTCTGGGCAAGTACTGCTTTACTCTGGCATACGAAGAGAACGCGCTACTCGGGAACGAGGAGTTGGTTTTCTATCAAGTCCGCAGGCTCATGCGGCCCTCATAAGATGGGAACCGATAAACGAACGAATAATCGTAGCCAGATTCAGAACACGGGTTAGAAACCTTACAATGAACCAGTGTTATGCGCCAACTGACGTTGCCGATTTGCAGGAGAAAAAGCAGTTTTACAGTCAATTGAACAGCGTGGTTGAGAGAATTCCGAAGGGTGACATTCAAATCCACTTAGGCGACTTCAACGCAAAGATTGGCTCCGATAATCAGGACTTTGAGCGCATCATGGGGCGCCATGGCCTAGGACAGATGAGCGAAAACGGAGAGCTGTTTGTAAAATTTTGTGGCAACAACAACATGGTGATCGGTGGATCGCTCTTCCCCCATCGACCAGCACATAAGGTCACTTGGGTATCCCGAGATGGCCGAACAGGAAATCAAATTGACCACATCTGCATCAGTCGAAAATGGAGAAGGAGCCTTCTTGATGTCCGCAACAAACAAAGCGCAAACATTGCATCTGACCATCACCTCGTCCTTGGCGAGATACGACTGAGAGTTGCGCGTTTCCAACGGCGCGAGGAGAAAGTCGGGTGTCGATACGACGTCCGCCAGTTGGAGAATCCAGAGGTGAAAAGGGCATACGTGGAACAGCTAGAATCCCGAGCCTCGGAGTTGCCGACAGACGGAACAGTCGAAGAACAGTGGTGTGGAATCAAGAAGGCCTTTATCACGACGAGCCATGGTACTCTCGGTAAAGTTTGTGGAAGACGAAGTGAATGGATGTCGGATGAAGCTTGGAGGATGGTCGATGATCGGAGAAAGGCGAAAGTCGGAATTGAGCAGGCATGTACCGGGTCAGCCAAAGCAGCCGCCCGCTTACGATATGCGGAGCTGGAAAAGGCAGTTAAACGA
The DNA here is from genome assembly GCF_029784155.1 of Uranotaenia lowii. NCBI lineage: Eukaryota > Metazoa > Arthropoda > Insecta > Diptera > Culicidae > Uranotaenia > Uranotaenia lowii. The sequence continues at coordinate 25,096,910 of NC_073693.1, forward strand.
GCTTGTAGACGAGACAAGAGAGCCTGGACAAACTCCCTAGCCGAAGAGGGAGAAAGAGCCGCCGCCATTGGCCGCCGCCCAATGGCTGCGTTGAAGTCGCCTAAATGGATTTGAATGTCACCCTTCGGAATTTTCTCAACCACGCTGTTCAGTTGATTGTAAAACTGCTCTTTCTCCTGCAAGTCGGCAACGTCAGTTGGCGCATAACACTGGACCATTGTAAGGTTTCTAACCCGTGTTCTAAATCTGGCTACGATTATTCTTTCGTTTATCGGTTCCCATCTAATGAGGGCCGCATGAGCCTGCGGGCTTAACAGGAAACCGACTTCTCGTTCCCGAGTAGCATGTTCTCCTCGTATGCCAGAGTAAAGCACTACTTGCCCAGATTGTGGCTTGTGTTCTCCAGTATTAGGCCAACGAACTTCGCTCAGTCCCAGAATTTTAAGCTTGAGACGGCTAGCCTCTCTAGCAAGTTGTGCCAGTTGCCTTGTTGGGCAAGGGTTGAAACGTTCCAAGTTCCAATTCGTGTCCGTGTTTTCATGCTAAAAGTCGTTGCCAAAGTTCCAGGTCGGTCATTTCTTTTGGATTCCGTAACTATTCTTTCAATCGGGAGCAGTAGGTTGTTAGCCTAAAGTCCCTATCCCGCGATGGAGCTGCCATCTTGGACTTAGCTGGCGGGAGCCGCATTCCATAAATTCAGCCGCTCGCTGCGAGACAGACGCTGTTTTAGCCGCCCCTGACCTGGAGAACAGACACGTGCGGCCACCTTCTCAGTCTGCATGTGACCAAAGCATACACCGGGGTTGGGTATCCGATTATTATATGATATTTCTCGCCGCCTTAGTGGTGCAAGGACTAATGCAAGAACGCCGCTGAAAAACCGAGCAGGTCAGCTGCTGACAGATCGAACAGATCAGCTCAAGCGTTGGACTGAGCATTTTGATCAACTTTTCCGTGTTACAAATAGCAATGGCCAACAGAACCCGCAGCTCGAGGCGCCAACAGTAAGTCGCATTAATGGCGTCAACTCGGAAGCGCCCTTGCTTGCTGAAATAGAAGCGGAAATCAAGGACATGAAATTCAACAGAGCGCCTGGAATCGATTGCATTCCTGCTGAAAAGCTCAATGCCGACCCTGCCTTGTCAGCACAAATGTTGCACCGTCTTTTCGCTGACATCTGGGATACTGCAACATTCCCGGACGACTGGATGCAGGGTATCCTCGTAAAGGTCCCAAAGAAAGGAGACCTGACCGAGTGCGGTAACTGACGAGGCATAACGTTGATCTGTACAACCCTCAAAGTACTCTGCAAAGTGATCCTGAACAGGATCCAGGAGAAAATCGACGCTACACTTCGACGGCAACAAGCTGGATTCCAACCCGGACGATCGTGTGTGGACCACATCACAACGCTACGAATAATACTGGAACAAATCAACGAATTCCAGGACTCTCTTCTGCTGGTGTTCGTTGATTTCGAAAAAGCATTTGACCGACTGAACCACGAAAACATCTGGGCTGCTCTTAGACGACGAGGGGTCCCAGAGAAACTAGTCCATCTCATCGAAGCACAGTACGAGGCATTTTCGTGCAAGGTCTTGCACGACGGTGTCTTGTCCGAACCAATCCCGGTAACTGCTGGAGTGAGACAAGGATGTATTTTGTCACCGCTGCTTTTTCTCATCGTAATGGATGAGATCTTGACTGGATCGATTGACTGTAGACCAAACCGAGGATTGCCGTGGAATCCTTCAACCATGGAGCAACTGAACGACCTTGACCTGGCAGACGATATTGTTTTGCTCGCTCAAACCTCACCGAAAGCTCCAAGGCAGCAGGTCTCAAAATCAATGTCGGAAAGACTAAGTCGATGGAAATCAACACAGAAAATCGTTCCAATTTCGTGGTAGCTGGACAACAGGTTGAGACAGTGGAGTGCTTCCAGTATCTTGGTAGCCAGATTACGCCTGATGGTGGTACCAAGAAGTACATCGAAACCCGGATCAGAAAAGCCCGATTTGCGTTTGCGAGTCTCCGAAACATCTGGCGCTCACGCCAGATCTCTTTACGAACTAAGATCCGAATCTTCAACTCGAACGTCAAATCCGTATTACTGTACGGGTGTGAAACTTGGTGCACATATGCGGTAACGACGCGAAAACTGCAAGTATTTGTAAACCGCTGCCTGAGGAACATCATCCGCTGTTGGTGGCCTGGCAACTGGATCTCGAATGAGGAACTACATCGCCGGTGTCATCAAAGGGCGCTAGAAATCGAGATTCGGGAACGTAAGTGGAGATGGATTAGGTACACGCTGCGGAGAGATGAAAACGAGATTTGCAGAGAGGCGCTCGACTGGAATCCAAATGGGCATCGTGATCGTCTCTGCATGATATTGCATGTGAGAAAGCCCTGCTGCTGATGTGAAGATTGACGTTATAGTTGCCACTGGATCGATTATCGTTTGTGGTTGCTGGTTGGTGAAATGTGTTTCTGAAAATTGTGCTGTCTACTTTACTGCCACGATACTGGCCTAAATAGTTAGCACACAAGGGAATCTGCAAGCCGACATTCTGAGGCATCTCTTGGTAACCGCGCATACTGTTGTTCGTGGTGAATTCAACGGTGGCTCAGGGCAACTTAGCTCAGTTTGTGGACATCGAAGGCTGGATTTTCTATCCGGACAAGGTATCTTTGCTCTGATCCATCAGAAAGTATGTTCCACTTTGAAGACCAAAACAGTAAAACACTGCTGGAAATAAGTTCAAAGTCAATATAGGGAATTACTGTGATTATTCAATTCAACATTTGTCCACAGTAGATTCATAGAAGAATGCCATTTCTTACAATACTTACAAGGACTTTGATAGCAATTCTTGGCAATGACTTCTTGCAATCGTCGTTGCATAGAAGCTATGAAGCTTTTCAAAACGTTCGGATCTAGATTAGACCGTTCTTCCTGAATCACCATTTTAATTTGTTCAGCCGTTTCATATCTTCGCCCATGCTTGAAAATGTTACGTGAAAGAAGCCCCCAAACCTTCTCGATCGGATTAAGATCTGAGCTGCAGGCTGGCCACTCCAAAAGAGGAAGATTATGAAGTTCCAAGAGCTCTTTCGTAGCTTTGGACGCATGGTAGGCAGCACTGTCTTGCTGGAAAACCGTGTTTTTGCCCATAAAATTTTCCGAAAATGGAACAAGAACTTCTTCTTAGAGCTGGTAATACATCTGTGAGTCTATCCGGGTAGAGATGAAACAAACAGGTGTCTTTCCAGCCATGTTTATGCCGGCCCAGATCATGACAGTTTCTTCACAAAGTTTCGTTTTTCTCTTGTTGGCCTCTTCTGCCTCTTGTCGTACCAGCCGCTGCTAAAACCATATGGCCCGTCTAAGGTTGAACTTCTTCTCGTCACTAAAAACCACGTATAGTCACTCTTGGTCCCAAAATTGGTACTTTTCGGAAAAAGCCAAAAGGGCTTTTTTGTGACGAGGGAAAAGTCTTGGTACAGGCGTTGTTTTGGTGAAGGAAACATTAGGATCGAATCTGACGCCCAGATACTGCCAGCTTCATCTCCGCCTTGATTCCCTCAGAAGACAGCTTTTTGGGGACCGCCAGTCGTTTTATTCCCCTCTTACACCTCAGCGCCAGGAAAGATGGACGTCCACATCGCTTCCTTGTGGCATATTTTTTGCCTAGTCGCACGTAGTTATGCACCACATCTCAACTTCTACCAATTCTGATGCCGATTTCACGCAAAGTTAGCCTTTTTTCTCAAAGAGTCTCTGCTCTTCCCTCGTCATAATCGCTCAAAGGGCTAATTTTTGGCATTTTTCCTGTAAATATCAAATATTATGTGAAAACCTTCACCAATGATGTTTTTTTTTCTATGTCACCATCCATTCACTTCGTATTGAGCAAAACTTCTCACTTTCAGAACAAAAAATAACCGCTGCGAGAGAAATTGAACTGAAGCAAACAGCTATCGTTTTACTTATTTCTAGGAAATATTCATACTCTGTTACGCTCACATGCATTCTAACCCATTCTGACACCAGAACCCGGCAATGTTACTCGATTTGTCTATGTATCGTGTGACTAACATCTTTTAAATAAGTCTAGGTGAATCTTGTTTTTAAGCTTTTTTCCTCAGATTTAAGTTTTTTTTGCCATGAGAGCATAGGAGATGAAAGCTCAAATCTGAAGAAAAAAGCTTAAATCTGTCAAAAAGGGGAAATCTGAGAGATGTGCTCCACACGGTTGGAATAGAATTGCCGGCCTCTGTCTGATACACAGATTCACCTTCCTTTGTTTTTCTGAAGGCTTATTCGTTGTTTTAAAGCGTTACTAAAGGTTACCTGAAAGTATTCAGAAGTAAGTTGTTTTAGAATAAACCTCTGCAGAGAGATCAAAGAATTCAAATTAGACCAAATGGTAGTCTAATCCTTCATAGAAATAAAACACGGAAATTTGTAATAATTCCATTCCTTATCCCCAATTCTGCAGAATCTCATTGATTTCAATTCAATTGTCATCATACTAAAGAGTATTGGAACCGATAACCAAATTATTATTTTTTTATTTGCAACCTGTTGTTTTAACAAAACAGCTTAAACTGAGCCCAAAAAACATTAACAAAACCGGTAGAACAAGAAAACTGATAATGACGATCTTATAAGCAATCACAGATCCAGCATCAATAGCTTCATCAATTCTGTAAGAGCAATTTTTGAATCGTTCAATAGTTCGCCTTAATCTAGCACATCTGCAATGCGTTCTCGGTTTGCTTGTCAATTCAGGATCAACGCGAAATAACATGCTTTCCGCTTTCTCGAGAGTTGGCGTGTGATCTTCTAACAAAACATAATCGACACCCGTCAACGTCATTCGGACCTGTGGACTCCCCCAGGAGCTGCACGCCACTGTGTTGAAGCACTTCACTCTTCCAGGAACAGACGAAACTGTTAAGTTTGTTCCCAATATAAAAGTATTGTACGTGGTCCGATTCCGAGGACTGCAGCTTATTATGATGTCTACCATTGCCCATCCTTCTATAAGTGACCATTTTTCAATCGATTGTGGAATCGATGGAGCAGCCAAGATTAATGAAATACAGTCTTTTTCGCCAGGGTTGTTGAACAAATTAAACAGCTCACTTTTGCTCTCCGACATGGCGACGTCTGGCCAAAATTCACGAACAGTCAGCTGAAACAGAGTCGAACAGTTCGTTCGGTTGTTCGCAACTGGCATTGGCAGCCGACAATCACTCAATGTACACAATCCTTCGAATGAAAAAGCGATGGTTGCCTGCAGGAGTAATCCTATCGTGGTATACATGATGACATTAGTTTTGAAAATGTTTTCAGATTTGAGTAATAGATCACGGTAGTACCTTCGACTAGGTTCATAAATTTGAAAACGAAATTTGCAATTACTGAGTACTGCCTCAAACTGTTATTACGCAATCTAAAAAGCATTATGACATAACCTTAAGGTATATTATGTAAATGAAGAGTATTAATGGCAAAATAATTGTTCCCACCATAAATGAACTGAGTATTAATCATACACTACGTCGATGACCAATACTGTTAAATATTGATGTCGAGATCGAATTTCCTTACCATCCCATCCCCTAAGCATTTAATTAATTAATTTTTATACGTCTCATTAAAGTAGTCTTTTCAGTTCCTCATGGATTTTTATCTTCGGTTTATCAGGCACTCCTGCTTGTGCATTTAGGAGTCTATGATAAGCAACAACAAGTACCGAGCCCAAAAATACACTAACTGAAATGAAAATAAATTTATTTTATTGCAGTTTTGGTGAATATTTGTTGAAAAACGTATTCAAACTTTTTGAACACCCTTTTTATCTGAAGCATATTTTTAGTCTTTCATTCATATCCAATCAATCTTTGATTAGAACTTTAAATCTGCTCAACTGATAGATGACAACATTCAAATACTGATAAATATCTCCCAACTCGATCCACAGTTTGCCTCGTTTGTCATCAAATTGTCGATTCCTTCAAAGACTCTTTCAATCCTTTATCGAAGCGACGATACGATCTTCAAGATCTTCAATTTTGACTCCCTCCAATCCGAAAGCTAACGGACAAGATGGAGTAGCAGTATAGTTCCGGTAAGCGAGCGCTATTAGAAGCTAGCAACGCCGGAATGCAAAGGAAATAACCAACTTAGCAATTCGATCGGGAGATTGCAGTTCCCCTATCATTGATGGGCTGATGTCACTGCACCGATAAACCGGAAAAATGTGATTCAACTTTTACCTCCGTTCCGCAGAACGATGTGATGATACTTCAGTTGAATTCCCTTTTTTTCCTGGGCTTAAGACTGAAGACCGAAAACGATTCCGCAGCAGCATCTAACCTAAGCGACAAGTCGATTCGGACCTTTTGAGTGGAGGATGCTAGTAAACGTGGAAATAGGAACGCAATTTCAATGCAAGTTTGAAAACCATATGCGAGTTGTGGGGGTTAGTGTGCGCATAAGGAGGTCTTATTTTTCGAGTGGGTGTGTTTTAAGTAGATTGTTGGAGGTGTTTTAGGCTCTTTGGAGCCACCGAGCTGCAAGGAAAAGCCATCACACTCGCAGTCTATTTGTAGTTTTTGGTGCACAAAATTGTGATTGAGATAGTTGAAGATTTTTAAAGATCTCTGAAGCCACCGTGAAGATGGGACAAAGTTACCTTTTCATTTTTTTCATTTTTGTCATTTTTGTCATTTTTGTCATTTTTGTCATTTTTGTCATTTTTGTCATTTTTGTCATTTTTGTCATTTTTGTCATTTTTGTCATTTTTGTCATTTTTGTCATTTTTGTCATTTTTGTCATTTTTGTCATTTTTGTCATTTTTGTCATTTTTGTCATTTTTGTCATTTTTGTCATTTTTGTCATTTTTGTCATTTTTGTCATTTTTGTCATTTTTGTCATTTTTGTCATTTTTGTCATTTTTGTCATTTTTGTCATTTTTGTCATTTTTGTCATTTTTGTCATTTTTGTCATTTTTGTCATTTTTGTCATTTTTGTCATTTTTGTCATTTTTGTCATTTTTGTCATTTTTGTCATTTTTGTCATTTTTGTCATTTTTGTCATTTTTGTCATTTTTGTCATTTTTGTCATTTTTGTCATTTTTGTCATTTTTGTCATTTTTGTCATTTTTGTCATTTTTGTCATTTTTGTCATTTTTGTCATTTTTGTCATTTTCGTCATTTTTGTCATTTTTGTCATTTTTGTCATTTTTGTCATTTTTGTCATTTTTGTCATTTTTGTCATTTTTGTCATTTTTGTCATTTTTGTCATTTTTGTCATTTTTGTCATTTTTGTCATTTTTGTCATTTCTGTCATTTTTGTCATTTTTGTCATTTTTGTCATTTTTGTCATTTTTGTCATTTTTGTCATTTTTGTCATTTTTGTCATTTTTGTCATTTTTGTCATTTTTGTCATTTTTGTCATTTTTGTCATTTTTGTCATTTTTGTCATTTTTGTCATTTTTGTCATTTTTGTCATTTTTGTCATTTTTGTCATTTTTGTCATTTTTGTCATTTTTGTCATTTTTGTCATTTTGTCATTTTTGTCATTTTTGTCATTTTTGTCATTTTTGTCATTTTTGTCATTTTTGTAATTTTTGTAATTTTTGTAATTTTTGTCATTTTTGTCATTTTTGTCATTTTTGTCATTTTTGTCATTTTTGTCATTTTTGTCATTTTTGTCATTTTTGTCATTTTTGTCATTTTTGTCATTTTTGTCATTTTTGTCATTTTTGTCATTTTTGTCATTTTTGTCATTTTTGTCATTTTTGTCATTTTTGTCATTTTTGTCATTTTTGTCATTTTTGTCATTTTTGTCATTTTTGTCATTTTTGTCATTTTTGTCATTTTTGTCATTTTTGTCATTTTTGTCATTTTTGTCATTTTTGTCATTTTTGTCATTTTTGTCATTTTTGTCATTTTTGTCATTTTTGTCATTTTTGTCATTTTTGTCATTTTTGTCATTTTTGTCATTTTTGTCATTTTTGTCATTTTTGTCATTTTTGTCATTTTTGTCATTTTTGTCATTTTTGTCATTTTTGTCATTTTGTCATTTTTGTCATTTTTGTCATTTTTGTCATTTTTGTCATTTTTGTCATTTTTGTAATTTTTGTAATTTTTGTAATTTTTGTCATTTTTGTCATTTTTGTCATTTTTGTCATTTTTGTCATTTTTGTCATTTTTGTCATTTTTGTCATTTTTGTCATTTTTGTCATTTTTGTCATTTTTGTCATTTTTGTCATTTTTGTCATTTTTGTCATTTTTGTCATTTTTGTCATTTTTGTCATTTTGTCATTTTGTCATTTTTGTCATTTTTGTCATTTTTGTCATTTTTGTCATTTTTGTAATTTTTGTAATTTTTGTAATTTTTGTCATTTTTGTCATTTTTGTCATTTTTGTCATTTTTGTCATTTTTGTCATTTTTGTCATTTTTGTCATTTTTGTCATTTTTGTCATTTTTGTCATTTTTGTCATTTTTGTCATTTTTGTCATTTTTGTCATTTTTGTCATTTTTGTCATTTTTGTCATTTTTGTCATTTTTGTCATTTTTGTCATTTTTGTCATTTTTGTCATTGTCAACACTCTGCGAACCTTTTCTCTTGCTAATGTTTAAATATTTCAGCATTAATTTATTGTTTTTCTACTTATAATTGAAAACAGGTCACACTTTTTTGAACTTGAAATTTATATTCTCGGTCCGACACCAGCTGAAATGTTCAATTTGAGAAAAAGTACCATAACAACCATTATTCCAACAACGGTTATCACAAACAACCAATTGAAAGATGCTTCTGGCTTCGAAACGCGTTTCCTTTTAGTCCTTAACGGAAACACGCAATCCAGAAATCTATTCATAACTTGAACCAGTTTGGGACATTCACAACTGACTCCTGATTGATTCATCAGCTGCGATGATGATGGTTGATTTGTTGTTAGCATAAGTCGCGGTTTGGAAGGAATCAAATCCTCCAGCATTGCCAGCTCAGAAGTGAAAATTGTGAGCCGTATGTTCTCAAACAGATGACATTTCTTGGCATTTGGATCAGGTTGATTCGTGAGAGAGATGCAGGGCACTTCCGTTCGATTCGGCTTGTTGGGAAAAAAGATATAAAAATAAAATGTATTAAATGACCCCCTGTAACATGGTAGATCCCATTGGAATTGTAGAAACTGCAGTCGATGAGCGAGATGTGGATAATTGAGGTAAGTTATTCCTTTGATTTTTAGATAAATGCAATCCGCATGATTGGCTTCGGTTAGTGCTTCGAATAAGTGGTCTTTTGGAAAGGTTGTGTTGATCGATTTGATCGGCCAAAGTTTAAGTTCCGCATTGACTAAGATCGAACAATTCTGGGAGTTGTCTTCTTCCGAAATTTGGTCACATGGACTGACTCTGCAGATTAAACTGCTTGAATGTGACTCCTGACAGACCAATGTTGAAGTAAAAATTATACACAGAAAACTTTTAGCAGCCCTGGATGGCCACATTGTCAAGCGTCTTCTGGCAATGCATAAATTTAGGCGCGTTGGCATTCTAAATAATGCATATGGCCGTCCGGTTTACGGTTAGCAATCACTTGCACATCCGCCTTCTGGAGTATCTATGTATCGATAAAGTCAGCTTTATGACAGAATGGAGAATGTTTTCAATCAGAGTTATTATTGGGACTTCCGTTAGATATTAATAAATGACAGATAGGAATATCAAAAATCGATTAGAGCCCAAGTACAATAGCCTGAACAATATGATGAAAGGACAAAAAATTGTGTGTTCAGAACTTCAACGTCATGTACAGGGTGTAGTCATGGGTAGTCTTACAGCTCCAAGCTTCAGTGGCTGCCTCATTCAGCAGAGTATGTCCATTGAGTGACTGCCTACGTACCAAAAAAGCTGGATACAATTGGACAAACTATTCAAAACTAGTTTGAACTTACTAACCGCGTATTAGAGCCATATGGAACGATGAATGAAACAAGAATTGAACTGTTGAATCTTAACAAAACTCCCGGCGAGCAAGGTTGAATTTCACCAATTCTCAGTGTTTCATGTATTGATGACTGATTCGAAAAGTTTAGGCTGAGAAAGCTTGGTTATGGTAGGTCTCATCATTGCCTGCAACCCACGCAATCTTGATAGATTTACGAAATTTGTGCTGATAATGAACATGTGTCTATCTGCTAACCCAGGAAAATAAAATGCTTGAATTTCATTGGATGTGGTTTGACGAGAGGGGTACGTTTTAATTTTTTTTTTTGAAGTATAGGGTAAATGTACCCGACCTTGGCACCTAAGGCACGGTTTACCCTTTTTTTCAACATTCCAACCTTCCTGTTGAGTACACCATAGAACATCCTTTGAAGAATTTACTTGCTAACTTGCTTAGAGTTCAACAAAAATATGTTTACTCTATAAAACTTCCATTAATGCGAGCAAAATGCATGCAAGGTACTCACTGCGGTGCTCCAATTACTTGGCCGCCGTACCAATTGTTTGCCGTTTCGATGATCCGATTCTTGGCCACCAACAATGTGCAATAGATCTTTACCAACAATGCTCAATTGACAGTTAACAGACTCGTTGGCTATACTGAATATAAGGCCACTGACAGAATGACGTCAGCTGAGCGTAAAGTTATATGCGACGATGGAACACCGGGCTTCACTCATACAACGGAAAGGCTTTCGAAATCATTGATGAAATTTGGTTGGAAGGGAAGCACAAAATAAGCTTTCATTTCAAAAAGTCGGAAGTCCAGAATTGCCGCATTTTTTTTTTAAATTTTAAAACATTAATTTTTTACTCATTTAAACAAAGTGATGATTAATATCATTATTAACACCTCAGGTTGTTTCAGAATATTTGTGTATGAACAAGAATCATTGGTTTATGAATGACAACCAAACCTTCACATTAAATCCCTTTGATGAAATCTAAACTAACATATTTTGTAAGCAACTTTTTCAACTAAACACTTCAAACATTTCTCCAATATGTATACAGTAAATTACTTATGAAGGACTGAAAAAATCTGAATAAAGCCAATCAATCTAGGAAAAGTATTTCAGATGGCATGGGCTTATCTAGACTAGCCCAGGTGTTTAACGTAGAGTTTAAAAAATAAAAGGTTGAGGTGGTCCAGCTGCCAGAATATTGAGGTAAAATATCCGTATCTGACCCCGATTGATCAACACATTCCTTATTCCACATTCCTTTTTTAAAGACATTTCACAGTTTATCATTTTTGCGAAGTTTTTTTGAGACAATTTCATAAAAAAAATCCAATACGACTTGAACGGGAGTTATACTGAAAGGTTTGAACCGTGTCAAATAAACGAGTTATTAAAAAAAAACGACTTATACGTGGTTGTTGTGAAAGTGGTATTGTAACGTTGAACTGAAATACATATCTTATTTTGAACTTTTCTCATCGATTAGATTTTTCCAAATATTGGAAAAATTTCTTAGATTTTCTCAGTTTTTTTTTTTTTTTGAGAATTTCCTGACTTGAATGCAAACTGGACGAATTCAGGAAAGCTAAGCCTAACGACAGATTCATTTACGACATTTCTATGGTTTTGTGCATCATGGATGTGTTGTCATTTAAAAATCATTGTTTAAATTATTCCTTTTGATTTTTTATAGACCATAAGTTGATAGTAAAATTCTCTAGGAGACTTCCGATTGCGACATATTTTCACTACCAAACAACTATCTTCATATTGTGGAGATTGGCTTCAATAAAGTAAGAAATTGAAAAATTCCTTGAATGGTATTTTAAAATTTTGCCCTTTTGAATTTGTTAGCTGAGATTATGAGCTTCTAGCAAGAGCCATCTCGAATGCCCGGGGCGTTGCGCAGTGGTTTGACACGCCAAATAGATGTTAGAATGTAAACCTTGCTAAAACATTTTTTTAATTCGACTCACATCTAGTATTTTAAGGAATAATTGGAAAGAAAACGATATTTTCCTGTCCTTCTAACTTCTGTTTCCAAGAAAAAAATTAGAACGAAAATCCAAAAAATTAAATCTGAGTATATGGTTCCCAAGCGGTAGAAAACGATTCCAAAACTCAATTAATTATGTATTTTATATACTAAAGTCATGAATTGCCATCGATCTAACAGTTTTTGATAAGAAAAACATCTTAAGTCTTGTTAGTTGCTTAATTTCACTTATTTTTTTTTATTTCGAACCACTGTGTTCTGCAGGAGACCACGTGGTCTCTGTTCGGCAGACTGCAATGCAAATGCTGTTGGCACGCATACCAATGTACCTTCGATTCATGGTTCCTAAATAGAGATTTTTGCATTTTCAATGCTTGGATATGACTTTCAGTTAGTCGAATCACTTATGTTCTCCAACTTATTTCGAAGCTTAAGTTGAAAGAAACGATCTTATCATACAACCCAATTAGTATGAAAACATTTGTGCGTAGTTTTAAATGAATTTTTAGGGAAAACATCACCCCAAAATACCTCTTTAATGAACATGGATTTTTTCCAGCTTCCAACACTGGTGGTGTATTTCGATTGAAGTTGCATGCCAAGAAAAGGAACCAAATTAGTTTTTCAATTTTTATTAAAAACTTAAATAAACATTCAATCTTTTGTCTTTCTAGTATTTTTTTATTTTTTGACGAGTTTAACTGTAGGCATGAGTATTTATAGCAAATTTTTCAAATTAATGTCCGCGTATGAAATCGCATGTGAACTTAACAGTTGCACTAGAAAAGTGAGTTCTTCTGATTTTCATACGGTGATTTCCAATATAATTGCCTCGGATGCAGATCGAAAAAAATTAACCACTTTGATAAAGTACAAACAATCAAAAAATTCGGTATGCACAGATTTGAAACAAATTATTCTCTTCGTAATTAAAATATATTCAAAATTTTTAATCTCAATTTGGACCCAAAATACATGAAAAGACATGTTGGCGTGCCAAGAAAAGGACCATGCCAAAATAGGGCTCACTTACCCTAAGTACGTTTTCGGATCAAATTTATGGACGATGATACACTTTACTTTTGCTGGAAGATTTTATACTCGTTGAATCTTCGGAAAGCCAAGACAATGTTTTTCAAAATCAAACACAACTGTACCACATTGTCGTTGTTGAACATTGAAGTCAAAACAAATACAAAATTGATAAGATATTTTTTTCCCCAAAAAGTAAATGCATTGAATGAGTTATTAACCAACCTGACAAAAATAACAAAAATGACAAAAATGACAAAAATGACAAAAATGACAAAAATGACAAAAATGACAAAAATGACAAAAATGACAAAAATGACAAAAATGACAAAAATAACAAAAATGACAAAAATGACAAAAATGACAAAAATGACAAAAATGACAAAAATGACAAAAATGACAAAAATGACAAAAATGACAAAAATGACAAAAATGACAAAAATGACAAAAATGACAAAAATGACAAAAATGACAAAAATGACAAAAATGACAAAAATCACAAAAATGACAAAAATGACAAAAATGACAAAAATGACAAAAATGACAAAAATGACAAAAATGACAAAAATGACAAAAATGACAAAAATGACAAAAATGACAAAAATGACAAAAATGACAAAAATGACAAAAATGACAAAAATGACAAAAATGACAAAAATGACAAAAATGACAAAAATGACAAAAATGACAAAAATGACAAAAATGACAAAAATGACAAAAATGACAAAAATGACAAAAATGACAAAAATGACAAAAATGACAAAAATGACAAAAATGACAAAAATGACAAAAATGACAAAAATGACAAAAATGACAAAAATGACAAAAATGACAAAAATGACAAAAATGACAAAAATGACAAAAATGACAAAAATGACAAAAATGACAAAAATGACAAAAATGACAAAAATGACAAAAATGACAAAAATGACAAAAATGACAAAAATGACAAAAATGACAAAAATGACAAAAATGACAAAAATGACAAAAATGACAAAAATGACAAAAATGACAAAAATGACAAAAATGACAAAAATGACAAAAATGACAAAAATGACAAAAATGACAAAAATGACAAAAATGACAAAAATGACAAAAATGACAAAAATGACAAAAATGACAAAAATGACAAAAATGACAAAAATGACAAAAATGACAAAAATGACAAAAATGACAAAAATGACGAAAATCACAAAAATCACAAAAATCACAAAAATCACAAAAATGACAAAAATGACAAAAATGACAAAAATGACAAAAATGACAAAAATGACAAAAATGACAAAAATGACAAAAATGACAAAAATGACAAAAATGACAAAAATGACAAAAATGACAAAAATGACAAAAATGACAAAAATGACAAAAATGACAAAAATGACAAAAATGACAAAAATGACAAAAATGACAAAAATGACAAAAATGACAAAAATGACAAAAATGACAAAAATGACAAAATGACAAAAATGACAAAAATGACAAAAATGACAAAAATGACAAAAATGACAAAAATGACAAAAATGACAAAAATGACAAAAATGACAAAAATGACAAAAATGACAAAAATGACAAAAATGACAAAAATGACAAAAATGACAAAAATGACAAAAATGACAAAAATGACAAAAATGACAAAAATGACAAAAATGACAAAAATGACAAAAATGACAAAAATGACAAAAATGACAAAAATGACAAAAATGACAAAAATGACAAAAATGACAAAAATGACAAAAATGACAAAAATGACAAAAATGACAAAAATGACAAAAATGACAAAAATGACAAAAATGACAAAAATGACAAAAATGACAAAAATGACAAAAATGACAAAAATGACAAAAATGACAAAAATGACAAAAATGACAAAAATGACAAAAATGACAAAAATGACAAAAATGACAAAAATGACAAAAATGACAAAAATGACAAAAATGACAAAAATGACAAAAATGACAAAAATGACAAAAATGACAAAAATGACAAAAATGACAAAAATGACAAAAATGACAAAAATGACAAAAATGACAAAAATGACAAAAATGACAAAAATGACAAAAATGACAAAAATGACAAAAATGACAAAAATGACAAAAATGACAAAAATGACAAAAATGACAAAAATGACAAAAATGACAAAAATGACAAAAATGACAAAAATGACAAAAATGACAAAAATGACAAAAATGACAAAAATGACAAAAATGACAAAAATGACAAAAATGACAAAAATGACAAAAATGACAAAAATGACAAAAATGACAAAAATGACAAAAATGACAAAAATGACAAAAATGACAAAAATGACAAAAATGACAAAAATGACAAAAATGACAAAAATGACAAAAATGACAAAAATGACAAAAATGACAAAAATGACAAAAATGACAAAAATGACAAAAATGACAAAAATGACAAAAATGACAAAAATGACAAAAATGACAAAAATGACAAAAATGACAAAAATGACAAAAATGACAAAAATGACAAAAATGACAAAAATGACAAAAATGACAAAAATGACAAAAATGACAAAAATGACAAAAATGACAAAATGACAAAAATGACAAAAATGACAAAAATGACAAAAATGACAAAAATGACAAAAATGACAAAAATGACAAAAATGACAAAAATGACAAAAATGACAAAAATGACAAAAATGACAAAAATGACAAAAATGACAAAAATGACAAAAATGACAAAAATGACAAAAATGACAAAAATGACAAAAATGACAAAAATGACAAAAATGACAAAAATGACAAAAATGACAAAAATGACAAAAATGACAAAAATGACAAAAATGACAAAAATGACAAAAATGACAAAAATGACAAAAATGACGAAAATCACAAAAATCACAAAAATCACAAAAATGACAAAAATGACAAAAATGACAAAAATGACAAAAATGACAAAAATGACAAAAATGACAAAAATGACAAAAATGACAAAAATGACAAAAATGACAAAAATGACAAAAATGACAAAAATGACAAAAATGACAAAAATGACAAAAATGACAAAAATGACAAAAATGACAAAAATGACAAAAATGACAAAAATGACAAAAATGACAAAAATGACAAAAATGACAAAAATGACAAAAATGACAAAAATGACAAAAATGACAAAAATGACAAAAATGACAAAAATGACAAAATGACAAAAATGACAAAAATGACAAAAATGACAAAAATGACAAAAATGACAAAAATGACAAAAATGACAAAAATGACAAAAATGACAAAAATGACAAAAATGACAAAAATGACAAAAATGACAAAAATGACAAAAATGACAAAAATGACAAAAATGACAAAAATGACAAAAATGACAAAAATGACAAAAATGACAAAAATGACAAAAATGACAAAAATGACAAAAATGACAAAAATGACAAAAATGACAAAAATGACAAAAATGACAAAAATGACAAAAATGACAAAAATGACAAAAATGACAAAAATGACAAAAATGACAAAAATGACAAAAATGACAAAAATGACAAAAATGACAAAAATGACAAAAATGACAAAAATGACAAAAATGACAAAAATGACAAAAATGACAAAAATGACAAAAATGACAAAAATGACAAAAATGACAAAAATGACAAAAATGACAAAAATGACAAAAATGACAAAAATGACAAAAATGACAAAAATGACAAAAATGACAAAAATGACAAAAATGACAAAAATGACAAAAATGACAAAAATGACAAAAATGACAAAAATGACAAAAATGACAAAAATGACAAAAATGACAAAAATGACAAAAATGACAAAAATGACAAAAATGACAAAAATGACAAAAATGACAAAAATGACAAAAATGACAAAAATGACAAAAATGACAAAAATGACAAAAATGACAAAAATGACAAAAATGACAAAAATGACAAAAATGACAAAAATGACAAAAATGACAAAAATGACAAAAATGACAAAAATGACAAAAATGACAAAAATGACAAAAATGACAAAAATGACAAAAATGACAAAAATGACAAAAATGACAAAAATGACAAAAATGACAAAAATGACAAAAATGACAAAAATGACAAAAATGACAAAAATGACAAAAATGACAAAAATGACAGAAATGACAAAAATGACAAAAATGACAAAAATGACAAAAATCACAAAAATGACAAAAATGACAAAAATGACAAAAATGACAAAAATGACAAAAATGACAAAAATGACAAAAATGACAAAAATGACAAAAATGACAAAAATGACAAAAATGACAAAAATGACAAAAATGACAAAAATGACAAAAATGACAAAAATGACAAAAATGACAAAAATGACAAAAATGACAAAAATGACAAAAATGACAAAAATGACAAAAATGACAAAAATGACAAAAATGACAAAAATGACAAAAATGACAAAAATGACAAAAATGACAAAAATGACAAAAATGACAAAAATGACAAAAATGACAAAAATGACAAAAATGACAAAAATGACAAAAATGACAAAAATGACAAAAATGACAAAAATGACAAAAATGACAAAAATGACAAAAATGACAAAAATGACAAAAATGACAAAAATGACAAAAATGACAAAAATGACAAAAATGACAAAAATGACAAAAATGACAAAAATGACAAAAATGACAAAAATGACAAAAATGACAAAAATGACAAAAATGACAAAAATGACAAAAATGACAAAAATGACAAAAATGACAAAAATGACAAAAATGACAAAAATGACAAAAATGACAAAATTACAAAAATTACAAAAATGACAAAAATGACAAAATTACAAAAATTACAAAAATTACAAAAATTACAAAAATTACAAAAATTACAAAAATTACAAAACTTACAAAAATTACAAAAATTACAAAAATTACAAAAATTACAAAAATTACAAAAATTACAAAAATTACAAAAAATACAAAAATTACAAAAATTACAAAAATTACAAAAATGACAAAAATGACAAAAATTACAAAAATTACAAAAATTACAAAAATTACAAAAATTACAAAAATTACAAAAATTACAAAAATTACAAAAATTACAAAAATTACAAAAATTACAAAAATTACAAAAATTACAAAAATTACAAAAATTACAAAAATTACAAAAATTACAAAAATTACAAAAATTACAAAAATTACAAAAATTACAAAAATTACAAAAATTACAAAAATTACAAAAATTACAAAAATTACAAAAATTACAAAAATTACAAAAATTACAAAAATTACAAAAATTACAAAAATTACAAATATTACAAAAATGAGAAAAAAGACCATATTATTGTAAGCTTTCACTGCGAATCGTCAAAAATTGAACTTTAATGTTTTCATTTTTTTTTAAAGTTATTTTTGTCCTATTTTGAGCACTTGAAAACTTAGTTTCAACAACATTATTTTAAGTGTAAGGTGCTCCACCTCTCCTGAAGCTAAATTTTATGGAAAATATCACTGTGATCACTATCCCAACATAAGTCACCGCAAGCAACCAACTAAAGGTAGCTTTCTGCGGAACACGTTTTCTTCCAAATCCAGGCAGCGAACATTCTAAATATCTTTTCATAACTTGAACCAGCTTGGGACATTGGCAGCGAACCTCTGATCGATTTTCCGACGATGCAGAAGGTTGACTAGTGAGGATCATCCTCGGTAAGGAAGGAATCAAATCCTCCATCATGGCTAGTCCCGAGGAAAAAAATGTGACTCGCAGGTTCTGGAACAGGTGACATTTCCTGGCGTCTTTCACTGTTCGATAGTCCATAAAGAAACAGGGCACTCCGGTTCGATTTGATGCCCTGGAAAAGGACACAAACATCGTCATCGTTCGGAAGAGTTCCGTGTAGCAAGGTACACCCCAATTGATCTGTAGGAATCCAAGTCTGAAATTCGAATCTGTAACAACGGAAGATTTTGGAAATCCTTCGATGGTGAGAAACACACAACCCTCCTGATTGACATCGGTTAGTGCTTCGAAGAAATGGTTTTTAGGAAAAGTTGTCTTGGCCGACTTGACTGGCCAAAGTTTGAGCACTGCATTGACTAACAGCATACAGTCGTACGGGATTGCTTCCTCGGAAGGTTGACCACATGGACTAATTCTACAGGATACATTATTGGTGGGTAACTTTTGACAAGCTAAGGTTGATAGAAAAAATATTGGCAGAAAACTGTTGCCTACAAAAGACATTGTCTGAATGTCGCTGAGCATGATTTGTTAAGGTCGAGTAATGACAGATTAAGGTCGTCTGGTGGTTAACTTTGCTGATGACTCATTGATTACTTTAATGCTTATCGTTATGAGACAGTGTAACATCAAATGAATGTATTGTATCACCTCGAATTAAAAGTACTGCTTTGAAATACCTTTTTCTTATTATAGTATCTGATAATTAAAAAAAATAAAATAAAGTTTTCTTGGAATTTTTTTTCTGCGTGTCTCGAATCCATTGAACATTATCAGAGACTAAAAGACATACATCCAAGATTGACGCAATCACAGAAAAATCAGTAATTTCATAGATTTTTTAACAAATTTTAATCACAGAATCTGTGTCGCAGAACACAGAATTTAGAAATATTCACAGAACTTTTAAATTTTGAATGGATTTTTTTTTGCCTAAATAAAAGTAAGAAAAATATGATAACACTGGTTTTGTAAATTGATTTTTCCCAACTCAAATGTTAAAAAGATCCAGTTTATCATGAATTTTCAACTACAAGAAAATAGAAGAAAATTTTCTTGGCAACCTGGCATACACCATCTATGCCGATGAGACATGAGACATGAGACATGTGATATGAGATATGAGATATGGGAAATGAGATATAAGATATGAAATATGAGATACATATGAGACATGAGACATGAGATATGAGATATGAGATATGAGACATGAGACATGAGACATGAGACATGAGACATGAGACATGAGACATGAGACATGAGACATGAGACATGAGACATGAGACATGAGACATGAGACATGAGACATGAGACATGAGACATGAGACATGAGACATGAGACATGAGACATGAGACATGAGACATGAGACATGAGACATGAGACATGAGACATGAGACATGAGACATGAGACATGAGACATGAGCCATGAGGCATGCGACATGAGACATGAAACATGAGACATGAGACATGAGACATGAGACATGAGACATGAGACATGAGACATGAGACATGAGACATGAGACATGAGACATGAAACATGAGACATGAGACATGAGACATGAGACATGAGACATGAGACATGAGACATGAGACATGAGACATGAGACATGAGACATGAGACATGAGACATGAGACATGAGACATGAGACATGAGACATGAGACATGAGACATGAGACATGAGACATGAGCCATGAGGCATGCGACATGAGACATGAAACATGAGACATGAGACATGAGACATGAGACATGAGACATGAAACATGAGACATGAGACATGAGACATGAGACATGAGACATGAGACATGAGACATGAGACATGAGACATGAGACATGAGACATGAGACATGAGACATGAGACATGAAACATGAGACATGAGACATGAGACATGAGACATGAGACATGAGACATGAGACATGAGACATGAGACATGAGACATGAGACATGAGACATGAGACATGAGACATGAGACATGAGACATGAGACATGAGACATGAGACATGAGACATGAGACATGAGACATGAGACATGAGACATGAGACATGAGACATGAGACATGAGACATGAGACATGAGACATGAGACATGAGACATGAGACATGAGACATGAGACATGAGACATGAGACATGAGCCATGAGGCATGCGACATGAGACATGAAACATGAGACATGAGACATGACACATGAGTCTTGAGACATGAGACATGCGACATGAGACATTTAAAAAAATGGAAGTTTTTTTTATATATCAAGGGTTTTTTATTGTTTTGAAGATCCGTCTTATTTTTCTTCTAAACGGTGGCTTTTTCAACCATCAAACCTTCAAGTTACGTTGAGACTCAAGAAAACCTAGAAGTTTAGATGCCATGGAAAATAGGTCGCTAATCAATAATTTTTAAATTGCTTGGAGGGTAATAAATAAAGTTTGGTTTTGAAAAAGTCTACAATAGAAGTAGAAAAAACTTGCAAGGGTCAAACCTGAGAATGACATTTTTTATTTAAATATTTATATTTTTATCTTATCTCAACAATGTTTCCTTAAAAACGTTTCAAACAATAATTTTAAAACCAAAAATTTTAAGTTTTCTTATCAGATAAACGCTTTCTTCCCAGAAATCTAAATCCATCTTTCGCTCTTAAATTCTCCCTTACTAAGTCGTTCACAAACAAACACATCAACCGGCAGAAACGATATCGGTCGACAAATTAAAGTTTCTAAGAGGTTTATTCAATTATTTCAATTTGGACACTTTGGTCGTTTTATCACCGAAGAAGCAAATAGCAGCAGGGTAGGGGACACTGATTCCGATCAAGATATTTTCACCTTACTCCTTACTCCTCCCCCCATTTTCCCAGTTTGAAATAGTTATATTTCTGGCACCCCTTAACAACTTGCTGTCGGTGATATCGCTTTCTATTTTCGGAAAGCTTCAAAAATGACCCAAGAGGCAGAGCAAAGCGTTGAACTTTGGCATTATCTACCAGTAGATCTATGTTTCGGTTTTATGTTTCTGTGTTGATTATTGAGTTAGGTGGTCGAAAGTTATTGTGATATTTCTTGATGATGAGCTCTTAGAGGGCCGAGTAATGGAGCGATTTCCACCTTAGGAAGTTTTTTTGTTGTCGATGGTAGTTTTTCAACGGAAATGAAAATTTCATTTTTATTTTTGATTTGAACAAGATTTTTTTTAAATCTGTTTCAATTCAAGAAAAACATGTTGTGGTCCCTACCAAAATCTACTGTTTTATCGAAACAGCGATTCAGTCGATTGAAAAAGACATCTTTCAACTAAGCCACAAAATCCCATCATCCCAAACAGGCTGAAAAAACTTTAAATTGGTTAAACTTAATCAAGCAAACCCCCTCTTAACTGAATACTTTGCATTTAGTTCGGTTAACAACATTTTCACTTGATTGATTTTTCTGCCGATCCACCGCCAACGAAGTTCTTTGTGTTGTATGCAAATCGGCTCATTACCGGCCATCAAAAATCGTCCCAATTTGGAAAACTACAGAAGGAAACTTTTCAAAAGCGTTTATCCGGCCGACCGGAAATTTCATTTGCATTTATAACAAGAACATCCCAATTGAGATGAAAGTGGGGCACTTTCGGTGTTCGATGGAGGATGGGAAGTTAGTTGAAGCTGAGACATTTGGGAACAATAATGGTGTGATAATTAAACTTGTATATGAAAATTTGTAAAAAATTGAAAAAAAAATCTTTTCACTCTAACGTCCTCTCAAATCAAAATACTAGAGATTAGTGATTGAAGAATATTTTTTTGTTTAGCATTGTTTTTGTGCTCTTAATACTTAAATTTTTTGTTTCTGTATGACGTGTTACTTTTTGATCATTTTTTTTATTTTTGTGTCATTTTTTCTGTTATTTTTATCAATCAAGTATTTTTCTGTATAGTCCAAGTCATTTGTAATGTTTTGGTGAAATATTCTGCGTTCTTTTTGTGTAATTTTGAAAAGATTCGTGCAATTTTTGAGTCATTTGAGAGTAGTTTTTGAATCAATCTGTGCCGATTTAATGTAATTATTGTGTGTAGATATATACGATAACGGTATATACGAAAACGAACATACACATATAGGATCTCAGTGAAACTTCATGTGAGGCCCTTGGAGCCAAAGAGATATAAGAGCACAAAAGCTTATTTCGAAAGTTTTTAAATTGTTGTGTTTTCTTTTTTCCATATATTTTTCGAGAATTTGTATTTTTCTATTGAATGTTAGAGCATGTAAATAAAAAAAAAAAAATCGAAATGTCATTAAATATAGTTGAAATGTTAAGATTCGTTTGGCATCATTAACTCAAAATCGACCATTTTGTCATGTATACCCCTTTGGCTCTGAGACCCTCATTTTTTTTTTGAAGAGATCTAGTTCAAACTTAACACTAATGCATACATATTTCAAGGATATGTTGGCTAGCATCTGACAAATGCTAAAACCATCAGCCCCCAGAAAAAGAGCCGTGACCTAGATTCGATCTCATGACCTCTGGCTTAGAAGACTTGAAAGCTATCCTCTAGGCCACTGTCGGCGGCGGATATTGTTGTATAATTTTCTTTCATTTTTGTAAAATTTACACTGATAAACATCAGGACCTTAGCTATATTTTGAAATTACTCTGCTCCTTAAATTGATCATTTACACAGAATAGCTAACTCTGTAAAATTTAATTTTGATTGGACAACACTAAGGTGACTCTTATACGCCTTGAAGTTAAAATTTTTTTTAATAAAGGTTGGTATATGTTTCCATTTGAAAATCATAATTTATTTTGACTACACTGTAAAAAAAATTAAAATCATTATAATGAAGATATTGAGCCTAGAAGCAACTTATTAGAATAAAACAAATAGTTTTGGACTTGGCGAAAAAGGTTACAGACTCTTTTGTTTACATTTTTCCCATACATTTGAATTGAGATTAATAAGAAATATTAAAAATAAACAAAATATCTGCAACTTTTCTAGTTCACTTCGCATTTGTGTTTCTTCTTCAAGAATACTTTTCATCAACCTAAAATCTTGAAAATGGATTGTTTAGAATTGTTTAAAAGTGTTTTCGAGTATGTTGATGTGATTTTTAGTAAGAATTATCTCTGCGTTAATAAAAGCTTCGAAAAAATGCATAGTAATAGAAATAACAAAACTCAGTTAAATCTAACCGCTACACATACTTTTATGATTGATACAAAATGGACAAAAAAAGCCTCTATCAAATGCCTAGTTTTAAAGTGATTGATAGTTTTATTGCTTATCATTTAAGCTTATTGGTTTTCCTGAGTATCTTTTGTTTTTATTCCCGGAGTGAACTTTAAACCTGTTTCTGTAACTTTTTTACCAAATCCATCTTTAACAGTTATGTTTTGTCAATAATTTAACTGTTGTCTGTGTTAAATTTCGTACTAAGAAAATTTTGATTCATATAAATTGCACTAAACATATGAGTTTAATATTTTTGAAATTCTATTTAGGTTACAAACTTAACGTAAAAATAAAAAAAATAGATTTTTTCACAGGTTCATGAGCAAGGGTTTTTCAAATATATTTTTTTTATTTTATCAATAGATTTTATTTAAACCGTCCACAATGTACCTTTAGTTATGCTTTTTGAAAACCAAGACCACCAAAAGATGCAAATTTTTACGTACAACAAATTTTCCGAAAAAACATGATGTTTATTCAAAAGTTGAAAAAGTTGACTTATTTTAAAAAAAAATATATTTCTGCTAAATACATTTTTTAAGCAAACTGAACAATTAAATATGGTAAAAATAGGAAGAAGAAAAAACATATGTTTTTTAATGTTTGAGTAATTAACATACTTTCTTCGGCAAATTTGTTGTAGGTAAAAATTCGCATCTTTTGGTGGTCTTGGTTTTCAAAAAGCATAACACAAGGTACACTTTCTGGACGATTTAAAAAAAATCTAACGATAAAATAAAAAAATATATTAGAAAAAACCGTGCTCAAAAACCTATGAAACATTTAAATCGTTTTTTTTTTATTTTTAACGTTAAGTTTGTAACCTAAGTAAAATTTCAAAAATATAAAACTCATATGTTTAGAGTAATCTCTATGCATCAACATTTTTTAGTACAAAATTTTGAAAAAAAGGACTCTTTTCAAAAATCGACCCAGTGCGACACCTAAACAGCATTTTTCTGAGTGGCAACTATAGAAAAGTTTGTTTCTTACACCCTAAGCCACCATTTGGAGGTTTAACCCAAAGAATTCCAGTCAAAAGCCAACTTTGGGCAACCCTATTCCACATGTAAATGGGCAGGTACTGAGTTTTGACCAACACAAATTTATGTTTCGATGTAAATATTTACTTTTAAAAAGAAACCTCAACAGAAATTTTTAATATTTTGCACCACTGCACAGTGGCTCATGACGAAACTTTATCACGAAAAAGTTAATTACAAGGATAATATAAGAGATAGCCAAATTGTGTCTGGGCGTGTCATTTTTGCATGATTGACACATTAATTTGTTTACCAGTGAATAGATAGAGCCAAATTGTTTTCTACAAAGTTGTAGCCAATAGATTTTAGACACCATTGCCGAAGACACCACATAAATGAATACCTATGACGATTCGTAAGAGAGTTATGATTTTTTAAGTTTAAATGTTAGAATGCGTCGAAGTTCACAGCATTTTGGCTCTAACTTTTGTGGATGAACTCACACGAGAAATATGTCTTCTACATAAATTTCTTAGTTTCTTTCACTAACCGTGTTTTGAGATCTAAAGATTGAAAAAGGGCATTTTATTTAATTTTATAGCTTACGAAAAATGCAGAATGTAATCTTTTTCTTTTTCTTTATTTCTTGTTGTGTATTGCAAACGATTTAAAAAAATCATGTATTAATTAGATGAGATAGCTTTTGTCATATTCTTTCGTCCATCAGTATATGTGTAATTCGTGTGTCATTTTTGTATAATTTTCGTGTGTTTTTTTTTGTTAGGTAATCATTTGTATCTTTTTCGCATACCATTTATGATAATTTTGTGTAATTATTGTGTTAATTTTGTTGTGTCAATTCATAAATATTTTTATTTAACCCTTCGTTTGATTAATGTATGGAAAAATGGAAAAATCATATTTTATTTTAATTTTTTTTCTTGATGTACTCATCGTATTTAACTGTTTAAAATGATTTTTAAGGAAAAATAAAAAATCATGAAACGAAGGGTTAGAGCTTAGTTAAAATTATTACTTTTTTGCAATTTATCACAAAATAAAAACAATATAATGTTTTTCTTTCATTTTTAGTTTTTGGCCAAAATATTTTCATTTAGTGTATTTTTGAACCATTTTTGAGTTACTTTCGTGATATTTTTCTATCATTTAATGTGAATTTCACCCATATAAGTCTCTTTTTTTTTGTTTTGTCCGGGGATTTTAACGCTTTGCGTTATTCATCCCTCGACAATATTAGTCTTTTCCATGTCATTCAGTGAAAGTTAATCATGTTGTCTAGAAATATTTTCCAAATACAATCCCGCCAGTGTCAATTTGACACCCCTGACCAAAACCAATATCTTTTTTTTTGTTTTCCAACCGATTTTGACAAAAAATATAGTTTTAGAAACATTGTAATGTAACTCAAGTATGATTAACAACCAATATTTTGCCACAATACTTCAGTTTTCCACTGTTCAAAGTCTAAGAAAAAAAAATCCGAAAAAACCTACTTCGAAAAAAGACTGTAGATCAGCTACGGATTAAAAAAAAATCTCTTAGACTCTATTCACCTACAACACTTCAGTTTTCAGATGTTTAAAGTCTTAGAAAAAATTCTAAAAAAACATGTTTCGGAAGAAAAAAAAAAGATCAGCTAAGAAATGCACAAAAAAATTTCACTTGGTGTCCAAAAAGCTGAAATTAGAAGCTTTACGTTGCGTCAATCAATGAACAATGAACCGTCAAAATTGATCAAGTCGCACTAGATATATTTTGAATTGCAGAATCACAAAATTTTTGACGAATTTCAAAGGTAGCTGTATTTTTTCTAATTTTACCGATTCTAGTGGTTTTATGACATAAGCGCCGCAATACTACATTTTTTGTGGTCATGATCTTATTTTTTATTTATTAATGCTTGTGTACGACGTATTTAATTTATAACTTTAGATTAATTAGACTTCGAAACTTAGTTAAATTTGTTGGAACTTTCCGTAGCTGATTTACAGTATTTTTTCCAGAGCATGTTTTTTCAAATTTTTATCTTAGACTTTGAATAACGGAAAACGGAAGTGTTGTAGGTGAATAATGCTGAAAAAAATCATCAAATTTAGTTTGAAATATGAAGAATCGTTTGGCATCATTAACTCAAAATCGACCATTTAGTCACTTGTACTCCTTTGGCTCTGAGGGCCTCATTATATATAGTAGCGGCGGTCGAAAATATCGACCGCGTCATTAACAGTGATGAATACCACCTTAAAAAAAGATAGCCCATTTTTGAAAACTAATAACTTTTTTATCATAACTCTTATCGAAATGCAGTCTTCGAATGAAATATTTTTCATAATTTAGGCATTAATAAAAACTTCTTTTGAAAGAAATCGGCCGACGGGAATCAAAGTTATTGATGAAAAACTGGTTTTTCATGTTTCTTCCGAACAAAATGTCTCAAAATCCTTTACAAACTTCAGACTCGTTGAGCGACCCCTTCCCGTGATCCGATCTGGTCCAAATTTGGCATGGGATCTTGTACTAGGCCTAGGATCAATTTTAGCATGCAGCGCATAACTTTTTCAAAAGTCGGGTCATTTGGGGCAGTCTATTCGACATGCTTGGAAAC
This sequence comes from Uranotaenia lowii, assembly GCF_029784155.1. Taxonomy (NCBI): domain Eukaryota; kingdom Metazoa; phylum Arthropoda; class Insecta; order Diptera; family Culicidae; genus Uranotaenia; species Uranotaenia lowii. The sequence continues at coordinate 25,124,457 of NC_073693.1, forward strand.
TAAGTGAAAGTTTTTGAGCTTCTCGTTGGTGATTTACAGTTTTTTTTTTCAAAGCATGCATTCTCGATTTTTTTCAGATTTAAAAAAACGGAAAACTGAAGTGTTGAAGGTCAAATTGATATTCCAGGTTTAATTAGAGAGTTATGGACAGGTTTAATTAGAGAGTATGGACGCACCCTGGGATTTCAGAGTGCGTCCATAAAAAAGAAAGGATGCAAAGTTAAAGATTTCAAGAACTGATAGACGAAATTTTTTATATGGATGCACCTGAATAAAGTTACAAGCCGCCAACCTTCCAAAAGTGCAATGTTGACACTCAAGAGCGGATTAGGGTTACATTATTGCCATTTTGCCCTTATTGTAATCTTCAGATTAATTTTGGTTTGAAGTTTTTTTTTCAAAATATATTTATGTTTTATTATTCAAAACTTGTTCCCTTACAAATCCTTTAAATTTCTTTTAAAATAGCTTTAAAAACCTGTGATAAAAATCATGTTAGGATTTGAAATCTCGCTTTAATTTGCTTTATAAAACTTGAACTTTTTTAACAATTTCAATCAATGGAAAATAAACACTATTCAAGACAACCATTAGCATAAAGTGAATATAGATAAATTTTGAGAACATGTTTTGAACGAATCTCTTTAAAAACGAGGATGAATTGGTCAAAATTGTCGATTATCGGATTCAAATTTGCATTTAAAAAGAACATTTTAAACCTGAACAAAACAACTGCAACTTATCAGTTTTAAATACTTTTAAAACTCATGATGGAGCTCCGTTTTTCGTAGAGAATGTTATGTTTTAGAATAACATCTAGCATTTGAAAGAGGTTAACAATAAATTATGATCTTTCAAGCTTTTCAAGAACGATTCCGAGGTGTTTTCGTTTTCAACAGCCAATAATTATTAAGTTTCAAGGTATTACCAGCTACTTTTTAGCCAGTTTAACGCTTTTGAAGGGCATGTTTCTTGTATGAATATCCACCGCAAAGGTTTATTTTAATTAAATAATTACTTTAAAAATACCAAAAATTTACTTCTGGGGTGTCAATTTACTCAAAATTGTTTGAAAATTGTTTTATTTGACGAATTAAATTGAAATTTTCTCGAGGAACACGATATCGGATGATTACATTTTCTTCCAAGTAATACCCATTTCATCGTAACATTCGCCTGAATTCTTATAAGAGCTTTTTATAGTAGAAAACAAGAACATTAAGTAAATTTAAAGATGTACTGATAGACTAATATCCAGAGATGTTCCGATTATTCAACCGACTGAATTCGTTTTTTGATATGAGGCCCTTGGAGCCAAAGGGGTATAAGTGCATAACTGCTAATTTCGAGAAAACACGCTTCGAAGTTGTTATGTTTGGTCATTTTCCATATATTTTCCGATTTTTGAATATTTTACTATCAAACGAAAAAATACTTCAATATAATTATAAAAAAGTTAAAAAAATCACCAAATACAGTTTTTAATATGAAAAATCGTTTGGCATTATAAACTCGAACTGAGATCGAATCCCGGTCACGGCATACATAGTAGGTACACTTTCTGTGGGTCGGTTGTTTAGCAATTAAAAGATGCTAGCCATGTTATCCTGGAAAGATGTAAGTTGAGTTAAATAGATTTCTTCAAAGAAACATGAAGTTTCACTGAGATCCTATATGTGTGTGTTCGTTCTTAAAACTCAAAATCGATCATTTTGTCACTTATACCCCTTTGGTTCTGAGGGCCTCATATGTATTTTCTTGGAAATGTTTCTTCTTTTTTCTCGTTGCTTGTTTACCTTCAATAAAATAACAGCAGCACAAATGCTAAGCAACTTTATTTAAAAAATTTTTTTTTATTATAGTTCTTTTACTGATCGACATTAGACCACTGCATAAAAATGACTTTTTCCTCGCATATGTTTTTTTGATGTCTTTTGGGTCACTAAGCTTCAGTGTAAAGTTTGAAATGATTTGATTGATTGAATTTTGCATGGAAATAAGTAAAGAATCTTTGAGTATTAAATTATCCAGAGCTTTCACAAATGTCAAAAAGGGTTTTCGTCAAATTTTAATAAGTTAACAAACTCATAGGCTTCGCTAAGTGGTTTTTTCGATTTCTTTTTTCATCCTGCGATTAACAGCTTTCAATAAAGCAGTCAAAAATGCTGAAATTGAAAGAATATATTTTGATTTTTCCTATAATATTGACATTTTTTCTGGGGTTAAAGTAAAATCTTCCAAACTTTTACTATTTTGCTGAAATTTCAGTTGTTTTAACATATTTTCTCTATCTCTTATGGAAGAAGAGTTGAGAATGGAAAATATCATCCCCTTAGAAAGAAAACATTTCCTGTATAAATAAACATAAAAAAATACAAACATCATAAACTAATAAAAGTTTTTGTTAATTGAAATAAGTGAGGTGAGTTAAATTGTGTGAATTGCTTTTGTCCTTATGTGTAGATTAAGTCAAAGGTATAGTAAAAATTACTGATAGCAATTCTAACACAATTATGGATTTGATTTTCAAAAATCCTGTACTACCTCCATAAATCCATCGTTTGTTTGCCACTAATTTAAAGTCCACTAGTGTCGAGATTGCCATGATCATCATCATCATTTAAAATGTCATCACACAGTGTCAAAGCGAGTGAAAAAAAAAACAGACGACCCAAAATGTCCAGGATTTTTATACTCTCGAAAGCCCAAAAACTGAACCCTTAGAAATGGCTCCCGAGTCGTAAAATGCAAAAATGACTGGACTGAAAATAGACCTCCCGGTGAGTTGCGAAGTTGCGAGATAGCCGAAATGTACGAATTCGGAAACGGGAGGAGGAAAAAAGTTCCTTGATAGAGCAAAAATCATCCCCCCTTTCCACAATCCACTCCCGGGAAACGGCAAAATGCGAAAGTAATGGTACTGATCCGTAAAATTATTATTATGTGATAAGGTCGCTGAGAAAACAAACGAGATGGTCGTTTTGTGATAATTTTTCTTTCCCTGGACCAAACCGGTGCCGATTTCGGTTTTTTCGTGGGAAGAGAGCTGGCCAGTTCTTGACTCGGGGCCCCCAGGGAACTCTTCCGAGACGGAGTGAATTTATGCCCTAATGGGCCAGTGAGTTCGAAATTGAATGTTTACCAGGATTATTTCCCGTCAGCGTATTGCGTTTTGCCTCCTGGAAAGGATAAGAGGACAGAGGCAATTCGAGTGAGTGAACGAAAAATCCCTGCCGTTTTATCGTGGGAGGTAATTTAAACCAATATTGGAAACCCTTTTTATTTGACTTTTATAATCGTTTGGGAAGTGTGCCGTTAATCACTGGACATCGCATTGATTCGAGTTAAAAGGTTGAACAGGGTTGGGCTTTAAACTCATTTAAGGAATTTCAAAGATATTGCACTGTCTGATTCATTTTCATTCGGTTTTATCCGGGTTTTCCCTGAGGTTTGTAACTAGAAGCTTTGATTTTAACATTACGAATTTTTGCAAACTTTACAGCAATCACTTTTAGCGGTTCACTTTAATCCAATCTGTCTGAGCTGTAAGATTCGTCTCCTCGAAGCCGATCCAAATTTTTTTATCTATTACCGAGAAGCGACTACGACGTCCGGTCCAAAAACGATAGACAAATCCCCCGGGCAAGAGTGATTCTTCTTGTCATCACCATAATCATCATCACCGTCATCATCGCCTTCACTCTCACGGTCTCACAAGTCGTCGTCGTCGTCAAAATCGTCTTAACCGTTCGCTCAGTCTAGATGAGATTGTTTCTCGGTCCGGAGATTCTCTTCTGGCCACATCGCCAAACCCCAGTCAAAGTCTCGCATTGGTCAGAATAATTTCAACTCATTAAACTTGCAAATTGTGTTTGATAAATGTGCATGATTCCTTACCCGGCTAGCGTACAGTTTCTGAGAATGATTCGCAGCTACGAGCTGTACCGAATCTGGCTCCCCAAAAGACAAGGAAGCTGCGCAAGACCACCGAGGAGGCTGCTGGCACTTCACAGAAGGGTTCCGGGGCGGCGAAAAACCCGAGAAACCCGTTTGGGGCAGGACTTTCAGGATTGTCGGTGATGTTTTGCTGCCCCAACTCGTGTGTTGTTGATAATGTGTGTCAAACCGGGAAGCTCTCATTCATACGACGAGGACGATGAGTGCCACACAAGAATCTGGAATCCATCAACAGCCACTCAAAGAGTCATTTCGGAGGATAAAGTTGCCATCAAGATGGTCTCCGATTGTTAGCTTGATTGCCATTAGCACATAAGAGAAGAGTATCCACTTCAATGTTTGAAAACGGATCCGTGGAAGCGATGCACAATTTATCACTTTTCTAAATCCAGAACTGTTCGTTAAGTGAAATTTCCAATTCTCCAAAATTACCAAAAAAATAAAAACAAATGAAAAGTTAACACTAAAGCAACACAAAAAAATTACCCAAAAATAAAACAAAGAAAACGAAAATAAAATGACGCAAAAGTTTCTAAAAAGACAAAAAAAAAAGCTTGAAACCCAACCATCGAAAAACTATAAATAATGACCAAAATGACAAAAATGACAAAAATGACAAAAATGACAAAAATGACAAAAATGACAAAAATGACAAAAATGACAAAAATGACAAAAATGACAAAAATGACAAAAATGACAAAAATGACAAAAATGACAAAAATGACAAAAATGACAAAAATGACAAAAATGACAAAAATGACAAAAATGACAAAAATGACAAAAATGACAAAAATGACAAAAATGACAAAAATGACAAAAATGACAAAAATGACAAAAATGACAAAAATGACAAAAATGACAAAAATGACAAAAATGACAAAAATGACAAAAATGACAAAAATGACAAAAATGACAAAAATGACAAAAATGACAAAAATGACAAAAATGACAAAAATGACAAAAATGACAAAAATGACAAAAATGACAAAAATGACAAAAATGACAAAAATGACAAAAATGACAAAAATGACAAAAATGACAAAAATGACAAAAATGACAAAAATGACAAAAATGACAAAAATGACAAAAATGACAAAAATGACAAAAATGACAAAAATGACAAAAATGACAAAAATGACAAAAATGACAAAAATGACAAAAATGACAAAAATGACAAAAATGACAAAAATGACAAAAATGACAAAAATGACAAAAATGACAAAAATGACAAAAATGACAAAAATGACAAAAATGACAAAAATGACAAAAATGACAAAAATGACAAAAATGACAAAAATGACAAAAATGACAAAAATGACAAAAATGACAAAAATGACAAAAATGACAAAAATGACAAAAATGACAAAAATGACAAAAATGACAAAAATGACAAAAATGACAAAAATGACAAAAATGACAAAAATGACAAAAATGACAAAAATGACAAAAATGACAAAAATGACAAAAATGACAAAAATGACAAAAATGACAAAAATGACAAAAATGACAAAAATGACAAAAATGACAAAAATGACAAAAATGACAAAAATGACAAAAATGACAAAAATGACAAAAATGACAAAAATGACAAAAATGACAAAAATGACAAAAATGACAAGAATGACAACAATGACAAAAATGACAAAAATGACAACAATGACAAAAATGACAAAAATGACAAAAATGACAAAAATGACAAAAATGACAAAAATGACAAAAATGACAAAAATGACAAAAATGACAAAAATGACAAAAATGACAAAAATGACAAAAATGACAAAAATGACAAAAATGACAAAAATGACAAAAATGACAAAAATGACAAAAATGACAAAAATGACAAAAATGACAAAAATGACAAAAATGACAAAAATGACAAAAATGACAAAAATGACAAAAATGACAAAAATGACAAAAATGACAAAAATGACAAAAATGACAAAAATGACAAAAATGACAAAAATGACAAAAATGACAAAAATGACAAAAATGACAAAAATGACAAAAATGACAAAAATGACAAAAATGACAAAAATGACAAAAATGACAAAAATGACAAAAATGACAAAAATGACAAAAATGACAAAAATGACAAAAATGACAAAAATGACAAAAATGACAAAAATGACAAAAATGACAAAAATGACAAAAATGACAAAATGACAATTTTTACAATTTTTACAATTTTTACACAATTTGGACAATTTGGACAATTTGGACAATTTTGACAATTTTGACAATTTTGACAATTTTGACAATTTTGACAATTTTGACAATTTTGACAATTTTGACAATTTTGACAATTTTGACAATTTTGACAATTTTGACAATTTTGACAATTTTGACAATTTTGACAATTTTGACAATTTTGACAATTTTGACAATTTTGACAATTTTGACAATTTTGACAATTTTGACAATTTTGACAATTTTGACAATTTTGACAATTTTGACAATTTTGACAATTTTGACAATTTTGACAATTTTGACAATTTTGACAATTTTGACAATTTTGACAATTTTGACAATTTTGACAATTTTGACAATTTTGACAATTTTGACAATTTTGACAATTTTGACAATTTTGACAATTTTGACAATTTTGACAATTTTGACAATTTTGACAATTTTGACAATTTTGACAATTTTGACAATTTTGACAATTTTGACAATTTTGACAATTTTGACAATTTTGACAATTTTGACAATTTTGACAATTTTGACAATTTTGACAATTTTGACAATTTTGACAATTTTGACAATTTTGACAATTTTGACAATTTTGACAATTTTGACAATTTTGACAATTTTGACAATTTTGACAATTTTGACAATTTTGACAATTTTGACAATTTTGACAATTTTGACAATTTTGACAATTTTGACAATTTTGACAATTTTGACAATTTTGACAATTTTGACAATTTTGACAATTTTGACAATTTTGACAATTTTGACAATTTTGACAATTTTGACAATTTTGACAATTTTAACAATTTTGACAATTTTGACAATTTTGACAGTTTTGACAATTTTGACAATTTTGACAATTTTGACAATTTTGACAATTTTGACAATTTTAACAATTTTAACAATTTTAACAATTTTGACAATTTTGACAATTTTGACAATTTGGACAATTTTGACAATTTTGACAATATGGCAATTTTGACAATTTTGACAATTTTGACAATTTTGACAATTTTGACAATTTTGACAATTTTGACAATTTTGACAATTTTGACAATTTTGACAATTTTGACAATTTTGACAATTTTGACAATTTTGACAATTTTGACAATTTTGACAATTTTGACAATTTTGACAATTTTGACAATTTTGACAATTTTGACAATTTTGACAATTTTGACAATTTTGACAATTTTGACAATTTTGACAATTTTGACAATTTTGACAATTTTGACAATTTTGACAATTTTGACAATTTTGACAATTTTGACAATTTTGACAATTTTGACAATTTTGACAATTTTGACAATTTTGACAATTTTGACAATTTTGACAATTTTGACAATTTTGACAATTTTGACAATTTTGACAATTTTGACAATTTTGACAATTTTGACAATTTTGACAATTTTGACAATTTTGACAATTTTGACAATTTTGACAATTTTGACAATTTTGACAATTTTGACAATTTTGACAATTTTGACAATTTTGACAATTTTGACAATTTTGACAATTTTGACAATTTTAACAATTTTGACAATTTTGACAATTTTGACAATTTTGACAATTTTGACAATTTTGACAATTTTGACAATTTTGACAGTTTTGACAATTTTGACAATTTTGACAATTTTGACAATTTTGACAATTTTGACAATTTTAACAATTTTAACAATTTTAACAATTTTGACAATTTTGACAATTTTGACAATTTTGAACATTTTGACAATTTGGACAATTTTGACAATTTTGACAATTTTGACAATTTTGACAATTTTGACAATTTTGACAATTTTGACAATTTTGACAATTTTGACAATTTTGACAATTTTGACAATTTTGACAATTTTGACAATTTTGACAATTTTGACAATTTTGACAATTTTGACAATTTTGACAATTTTGACAATTTTGACAATTTTGACAATTTTGACAATTTTGACAATTTTGACACTTTTGACAATTTTGACAATTTTGACACTTTTGACAATTTTTACAATTTTGACAATTTTGACATTTTTGACAATTTTGACAATTTTGACAATTTTGACAATTTTGACAATTTTGACAATTTTGACAATTTTGACAATTTTGACAATTTTGACAATTTTGACAATTTTGACAATTTTGACAATTTTGACAATTTTGACAATTTTGACAATTTTGACAATTTTGACAATTTTGACAATTTTGACAATTTTGACAATTTTGACAATTTTGACAATTTTGACAATTTTGACAATTTTGACAATTTTGACAATTTTGACAATTTTGACAATTTTGACAATTTTGACAATTTTGACAATTTTGACAATTTTGACAATTTTGACAATTTTGACAATTTTGACAATTTTGACAATTTTGACAATTTTGACAATTTTGACAATTTTGACAATTTTGACAATTTTGACAATTTTGACAATTTTGATAATTTTGACAATTTTGACAATTTTGACAATTTTGACAATTTTGACAATTTTGACAATTTTGACAATTTTGACAATTTTGACAATTTTGACAATTTTGACAATTTTGACAATTTTGACAATTTTGACAATTTTGACAATTTTGACAATTTTGACAATTTTGACAATTTTGACAATTTTGACAATTTTGACAATTTTGACAATTTTGACAATTTTGACAATTTTGACAATTTTGACAATTTTGACAATTTTGACAATTTTGACAATTTTGACAATTTTGACAATTTTGACAATTTTGACAATTTTGACAATTTTGACAATTTTGACAATTTTGACAATTTTGACAATTTTGACAATTTTGACAATTTTGACAATTTTGACAATTTTGACAATTTTGACAATTTTGACAATTTTGACAATTTTGACCATTTTGACAATTTTGACAATTTTGACAATTTTGACACTTTTGACAATTTTGACCATTTTGACAATTTTGACAATTTTGACAATTTTGACAATTTTGACAATTTTGACAATTTTGACAATTTTGACAATTTTGACAATTTTGACAATTTTGACAATTTTGACAATTTTGACAATTTTGACAATTTTGACAATTTTGACAATTTTGACAATTTTGGTTTCGACCAATGAACAATTTTAGTGATTCTGATAGAATTTTTGAGTCAGCTTCAAAGATAAATTTTCAAATTCAATTGTTGTAACCCAACACTCTGGAAGTGGCTCCTGAAACATCCGGAAGGGTTCGGGAGAGGACGTTCAAAGATTAACTGTGCGTCACCATAGTTGGTCTTCTGGCTTCCCATCATCTGCCGGGTTGGGGTTGAGCTAGCTTTCCGATCCTGATGGGTTGTCCCCGGTTGGCCATCAACCGTATTAGAGTCCGGAGCAGTTTGCGGTCGAATTTTCAAGTAGTTTCCATCACTCGGAAATTCGGTCGAGAGCCAGAAAGCAGTAGTGACGATGGATGGGTGGCCTCCAACCTGCCCTGGCCGGAGGTTCAGAACTTCCAAACTCCCCTCTGCTCCTTTCAAAACTGGAAGACATGAGAAAATTATGACGAGTTGAGACGAAACCGAAACGACAAAGACGATGATGATGATAAATGAGCTGATGCAAATTTTATTTGTGCGTTTTCCAACAATTTCCAGGGCTGCTGCAGCTGAAGGAAAAGCTCCTTGCTCCTAGGCGCTGTTGATGCTGTTTGAGGGCGTGAATATGTGTGTGCTCCTGAAAGGCGGATATGAAGCGACCTGAATGTAAGTGTGCGTTTGTGAGCATCAAAGTAGGAAATAATTGCTTTTGTCTTTGGTCTCATCAAGAGCTGAGTGGTTTGGTTGCTTACTTTCTGCTCTGAAGAGACTGACAATTTATTAGTTGAAATATAAGTGTAAGATGAGCTCAAAAGTGTCGTTTAGTTTTCCTGAAGAAACCGAGCTGCATTAACCATTCCCAAAGTTGGTGCAGCGACCTTTAAAAGGGCACTCGACCAAGTTTGTTAAAACGATGATGGAGTACTCAACGGGGGAATTTATCAAACGAGACGTAATTTACAAACTTGCCTGGTTGGCTGGCTGGCTGAGATCCTTGTTTCTGAAACGCTCTTCCGGGAGTCATTTTGCTTGGCTGGTGAATGTAATGGTTTCCAACATCCAACAGGCAAGTGGTACATAATACGAATCAATTTAATATGGTTTCTTATCGCACAGGATTCAACGCTGCAAGGGTTTTCCCGGATAAGAGCCTACGGATTAATCAATTTGTTACAGATGCCTTCGTTTTATCAAAAATACAACAAAACAGTTCACTCATTTAGAAATAGACATTGAATAAAGTACGAAACTGTCGTCATTGTGTTTTAATGGAATTGTTACAGTTTTTCGGTTATCACTAAAGTCTCGTTTGGCTAAAAAAGATTAAAATGGTCGTTTACTGATACTCCAAGCCAAAAAACTATGAAATTATGAAACTTTACAAAATTATTCACTTCCAGGAAGAGGTGTTTTATGCACTTCACAGAAGTTCATACAAAATATTGTATATGATGTGATATCACTCTTCATGATCGTAATATTTTTCAAAATAAGTGGTAAAAGCCATTTTATGTCAAAATTGTCAAAATTGTCAAAATTGTCAAAATTGTCAAAATTGTCAAAATTGTCAAAATTGTCAAAATTGTCAAAATTGTCAAAATTGTCAAAATTGTCAAAATTGTCAAAATTGTCAAAATTGTCAAAATTGTCAAAATTGTCAAAATTGTCAAAATTGTCAAAATTGTCAAAATTGTCAAAATTGTCAAAATTGTCAAAATTGTCAAAATTGTCAAAATTGTCAAAATTGTCAAAATTGTCAAAATTGTCAAAATTGTCAAAATTGTCAAAATTGTCAAAATTGTCAAAATTGTCAAAATTGTCAAAATTGTCAAAATTGTCAAAATTGTCAAAATTGTCAAAATTGTCAAAATTGTCAAAATTGTCAAAATTGTCAAAATTGTCAAAATTGTCAAAATTGTCAAAATTGTCAAAATTGTCGAAATTATCAAAATTATCAAAATTATCAAAATTATCAAAATTGTCAAAATTGTCAAAATTGTCAAAATTGTCAAAATTGTCAAAATTGTCAAAATTGTCAAAATTGTCAAAATTGTCAAAATTGTCAAAATTGTCAAAATTGTCAAAATTGTCAAAATTGTCAAAATTGTCAAAATTGTCAAAATTGTCAAAATTGTCAAAATTGTCAAAATTGTCAAAATTATCAAAATTGTCAAAATTGTCAAAATTGTCAAAATTGTCAAAATTGTCAAAATTGTCAAAATTGTCAAAATTGTCAAAATTGTCAAAATTGTCAAAATTGTCAAAATTGTCAAAATTGTCAAAATTGTCAAAATTGTCAAAATTGTCAATATTGTCAAAATTGTCAAAATTGTCAAAATTGTCAAAATTGTCAAAATTGTCAAAATTGTCAAAATTGTCAAAATTGTCAAAATTGTCAAAATTGTCAAAATTGTCAAAATTGTCAAAATTGTCAAAATTGTCAAAATTGTCAAAATTGTCAAAATTGTCAAAATTGTCAAAATTGTCAAAATTGTCAAAATTGTCAAAATTGTCAAAATTGTCAAAATTGTCAAAATTGTCAAAATTGTCAAAATTGTCAAAATTGTCAAAATTGTCAAAATTGTCAAAATTGTCAAAATTGTCAAAATTGTCAAAATTGTCAAAATTGTCAAAATTGTCAAAACAAAATTGTCAAAATTGTCAAAATTGTCAAAATTGTCAAAATTGTCAAAATTGTCAAAATTGTCAAAATTGTCAAAATTGTCAAAATTGTCAAAATTGTCAAAATTGTCAAAATTGTCAAAATTGTCAAAATTGTCAAAATTGTCAAAATTGTCAAAATTGTCAAAATTGTCAAAATTGTCAAAATTGTCAAAATTGTCAAAATTGTCAAAATTGTCAAAATTGTCAAAATTATCAAAATTGTCAAAATTGTCAAAATTGTCAAAATTGTCAAAATTGTCAAAATTGTCAAAATTGTCAAAATTGTCAAAATTGTCAAAATTGTCAAAATTGTCAAAATTGTCAAAATTGTCAAAATTGTCAAAATTGTCAAAATTGTCAAAATTGTCAAAATTGTCAAAATTGTCAAAATTGTCAAAATTGTCAAAATTGTCAAAATTGTCAAAATTGTCAAAATTGTCAAAATTGTCAAAATTGTCAAAATTGTCAAAATTGTCAAAATTGTCAAAATTGTCAAAATTGTCAAAATTGTCAAAATTGTCAAAATTGTCAAAATTGTCAAAATTGTCAAAATTGTCAAAATTGTCAAAATTGTCAAAATTGTCAAAATTGTCAAAATTGTCAAAATTGTCAAAATTGTCAAAATTGTCAAAATTGTCAAAATTGTCAAAATTGTCAAAATTGTCAAAATTGTCAAAATTGTCAAAATTGTCAAAATTGTCAAAATTGTCAAAATTGTCAAAATTGTCAAAATTGTCAAAATTGTCAAAATTGTCAAAATTGTCAAAATTGTCAAAATTGTCAAAATTGTCAAAATTGTCAAAATTGTCAAAATTGTCAAAATTGTCAAAATTGTCAAAATTGTCAAAATTGTCAAAATTGTCAAAATTGTCAAAATTGTCAAAATTGTCAAAATTGTCAAAATTTTCAAAATTGTCAAAATTGTCAAAATTGTCAAAATTGTCAAAATTGTCAAAATTGTCAAAATTGTCAAAATTGTCAAAATTGTCAAAATTGTCAAAATTGTCAAAATTGTCAAAATTGTCAAAATTGTCAAAATTGTCAAAATTGTCAAAATTGTCAAAATTGTCAAAATTGTCAAAATTGTCAAAATTGTCAAAATTGTCAAAATTGTCAAAATTGTCAAAATTGTCAAAATTGTCAAAATTGTCAAAATTGTCAAAATTGTCAAAATTGTCAAAATTGTCAAAATTGTCAAAATTGTCAAAATTGTCAAAATTGTCAAAATTGTCAAAATTGTCAAAATTGTCAAAATTGTCAAAATTGTCAAAATTGTCAAAATTGTCAAAATTGTCAAAATTGTCAAAATTGTCAAAATTGTCAAAATTGTCAAAATTGTCAAAATTGTCAAAATTGTCAAAATTGTCAAAATTGTCAAAATTGTCAAAATTGTCAAAATTGTCAAAATTGTCAAAATTGTCAAAATTGTCAAAATTGTCAAAATTGTCAAAATTGTCAAATTTGTCAAATTTGTCAAATTTGTCAAATTTGTCAAATTTGTCAAAATTGTCAAAATTGTCAAAATTGTCAAAATTGTCAAAATTGTCAAAATTGTCAAAATTGTCAAAATTGTCAAAATTGTCAAAATTGTCAAAATTGTCAAAATTGTCAAAATTGTCAAAATTGTCAAAATTGTCAAAATTGTCAAAATTGTCAAAATTGTCAAAATTGTCAAAATTGTCAAAATTGTCAAAATTGTCAAAATTGTCAAAATTGTCAAAATTGTCAAAATTGTCAAAATTGTCAAAATTGTCAAAATTGTCAAAATTGTCAAAATTGTCAAAATTGTCAAAATTGTCAAAATTGTCAAAATTGTCAAAATTGTCAAAATTGTCAAAATTGTCAAAATTGTCAAAATTGTCAAAATTGTCAAAATTGTCAAAATTGTCAAAATTGTCAAAATTGTCAAAATTGTCAAAATTGTCAAAATTGTCAAAATTGTCAAAATTGTCAAAATTGTCAAAATTGTCAAAATTGTCAAAATTGTCAAAATTGTCAAAATTGTCAAAATTGTCAAAATTGTCAAAATTGTCAAAATTGTCAAAATTGTCAAAATTGTCAAAATTGTCGAAATTATCAAAATTATCAAAATTGTCAAAATTGTCAAAATTGTCAAAATTGTCAAAATTGTCAAAATTGTCAAAATTGTCAAAATTGTCAAAATTGTCAAAATTGTCAAAATTGTCAAAATTGTCAAAATTGTCAAAATTGTCAAAATTGTCAAAATTGTGAAATTGGTCAAAAGGGTCAAAATTGTCAAAATTGTCAAAATTGTCAAAATTGTCAAAATTGTCAAAATTGTCAAAATTGTCAAAATTGTCAAAATTGTCAAAATTGTCAAAATTGTCAAAATTGTCAAAATTGTCAAAATTGTCAAAATTGTCAAAATTTTCAAAAATGTCAAAATTGATTAATCAATATAAATTATTTCGTCTTCAACGTTTTTTTTTGGATAGAACTTTTTGAAATAAAATCTTTATTTTTAATATTTCAACGGGAACTCAAACAAGCCCGTATAATTTTAGCTTTCAAAAGATAAACACCAAACTGAATTATAATTTCCTTTTCCATTAGCCGTTGAAAGTTTATTGATTCTTCGAAAGAATCCTTTGAGAGAAGCCTTATCCAGCAAACCGAGCCACAATGTTTACGAGATTTCACTTCCGAAAAGGATATTGCATCGCAAAATATAAAAAAAAATCCTTGACATTTGTTTGCTTATCTACCGATAAGTTAAAACGAGTTGTCAGCCAAATTTCCTGTGCCCACGTATTTCCGTCTCCGGGTGATATTGGGTGTGAAATTAATAAATTGTTCCCTGTCCGAACAAGCTCATTCAGGTAAGAAAATGGCTGCAGTTGGTAAGGGGGGATGAATGAAATAATGACATCATCCGGCACCGATCTATTTCCGGTCAATGTGTTTCGGGAATGAAGTTCGTTAGCAATTTTCAAATTCCTTTCGCCAAATGTGTTGGAAATCACAGCTTAAACAACATTTTTCGGCTCTCTAAGAGAAGAAACATGTTGCATTCCAAGGCGACACATCTGGGAGCCCATAAATTTCGGTTTATGATTGCATAATCTGGTGGGTTGTAATTCAGCCTTTGGGTGTGAAGCATGAGGGGTCAAGAATGAATAAAAAATATCGATTCATCTTGATATCTGATTGGTTTGAAATTTATTGTAAAATGAAGAGTTGTGATTCAGGATTTGTGTCTCATAATAAATGAAATTTCGATTATTCAAACTGTTAGGATCCACCCCAGCCAATTGGCTTCAGGTGGAAACCGATTTTTTCGACGTAATCATTTCTGTCTCCGTTTGGTGTTTCCCAAAGCCAGAGAAAAACATCCCAGAGAGGCTGCAATTGTGCAACAATTCGTTATGTTACGTATACTCTTTGCCGCCGGAACAGAAGTAGCTAGATATTCCTTACAGCTGCGAAGCAATCGCTATGAATTTTGTATTTTTTCCTCGGTTTTTGCGCGCTTCTTTCAAATGATACTCTCCTATTTCCCCGGACGCAACCGATTGCATAAATCCTTTGCCTAGTAGTTATTATATGAGGGAGCCATTTTCACGGATGATACTAAACAGAGTGCGCTACACTTGGCAGCGACTTTCCTAGCGAAAAAAAACATTATCCAGCGAGCTGCCGAAGCACCGGAAGCTACCGAACCGGATATCTATTGGACTATCGATTTGTGCTGACTTGGAAAAGACCGGAGCTCTCGGAACTCGTGGAATCTGGAACAGAAGAACCCCAGCAGAACGACGTCGGATTGAACACGACGCGCGAAGAGAAAAGCGGAAGTTTTTGCTCACACTTTTGCAAAACAAAACAATGCGCTGCATTTGCTGCAGTTTTTATTTACGAGCATCGATTCGATGCAAACCGGGAAACGCATATACAAAACTGGGAGGAAGCAGAAAGAAACTCGGTCATTTTTCCCTGAAGGAAACAGCCGAGAACTGTAACATTCATTTCAGCCGGATGATGAAGACCTGCGTTTCGATTGGGGTCATATTGAATTACTTTTATGGCGATTGCTGAACGCAAAAAATGCAAACACATATGATTTGAATGAAACTGTTGATTGTTGATTGCTTACATGGAAAAAAATCTAGTATTTTGAGTAATAATATTGCATTAGAGGGGTTTTTAAATATCTGATAATTCTCGCCAGGGGTCTTCAGACCTTTCCCAAAACTTTAAATTTGGTTCATTTGTACGACGTACGTATTTTTTAGATTTTCAATATTTATATTTTCGAGATAGATTCAGTTAGTTTTTTGTATAAATAAAATTAAAACATATTTGAAAGCCACATAACTTTGTCATTTTTCAACGAAAATCATAAAATAGCACATCAACACGCATTACAACAACGATGGAGCATAGGTACTTATTAAAGCAGATGAAAAAAACATTGTTTTTTGGTACTTTGTGCAGAGTTCGTCACTTGAAATCGGTTCTCAAGTAACAATTTAAGCTTTATTAAGGTAAACGCCATTTTGGTCAAGTTTTATGACTTCGATATAATCATTATGCTCACCAAATCTTTTATAAAGCTTTTCTAAAACATTTGAGCATTTTTCCATTTTTTCTTCTACGTTGTGAGTTTTCCATTTTATTTAATTTTTTTTTCCAGTAACCAAGATGGTTGATGAAAAATGATTGTATTATTGAGATTTGATCTTGAAAAAAAAAAATAACGAAAAAGTTATGTTTCAACCATATTATGAGCAGCTTTCTACGGCCGACAAGATTTTAGGTAAAATGTGCATGAAATAGTATCTTTAAAAAAAATGCGCTTCGTCAAATCTTTAGAATGAAGAAATTTTACTGTAAATTTTTTTTGGAAAAAATAAAAATTATTTTTTTTTACAAAAACAAACTATTTGTAATGAATATAATAGTAAAACATGACATAATGCTATCGCAAACATGGTGATATTTATTGAAAATAGGCCTAAAAAATATGATCAAATACTTAACATTGTGAATTAATCAACATGGCGTTAACTAAAAAAACATGGCGTCATTTGGTACCCTTTGATTTTGCAACCAATATGGCGTTCATCAATTCAATGCCTTTAGCTTTATTATGATCATAAAATGGCTAATTTGTTTTATAACGGTTTTATGAGAGCCATATGAAATTTTACATTTCTCTCGCAAGCCTGGTTGTGAATGGGTGGTGGAATGATACCTTGAGTTGAAGTTCAATTTCGTTGTCTGAGGCCATCAGGAGATTCAAGAAAAGGCGGCTTTCGCATATCTCTTAAATGCTGTAAACGACTCTAAATTGCATGAAATCCCCTTTACATGACTTAAAATTGCATGAAATCCCCACATAGTCGAGTTTCGTTTTCTGAGACCATCTTGAAATTCAATATGGCGGCTTTTGATTAACTTGAAAATACTGTAAACCACTAAAAATCACATAAAATTCTCCTAATATGGGTATTGGATGAAAGCGCAAAACGAGTAGACTTGTAAGATAGAGATGCATTTGAATAAAAGTGGGTTAACCCTCATCCTTGCCTGAATTTTTACCACGTCTACAAAGTTGTAAAGAACCGCAGCGTTTATGGAGCTACACGACTATAATTGGTATGAAATAGGCTTGAATTTAAATTTATTGCGGAAATCTTGCGCTTATATACTCAAAATCCAGTGCAAAGTTGAATTGAACCCTCCATTTCATAATCTTTTTTTTTTTTTTATTTTTCCTTGAAAATGATTTTGGACAGTTAGAAATGATCTGTACAGCAAGAAAAAAAATTTAAAAAAGCTCGATTTTTCAATTTTTTCAAATATTAATTGTTGCAAATTTGTTCCTATATGAAATGAAAGGTTAAGTGCAAAAAATTAGCAAAATGAAAACTAGAAACACCTACGTTAGGAAAATCGTCAAAAATTCTGTGTTTCATATTTTGACTAATTTATCTGGTGTGACTCAAAAAATGTCGACGGTTCATTGATTGAAAAGTAGGTTTTTACACCACTTTTTTTACATTTTTTGTGGTCATGATCTTAAAAAATTTCCGAAGAATACATTCTTATGTGTAACGTATAGTTTCAGCTTCAGCTTTTTTGGTCACTAAGTGAAACTTTTTTGAGAATTTGTAACTGACATTCTTTTTTCCGAAGCATGTTTTTTTAAGATTTTTTTCTTAGATTTTGAATAACGGGAAACTGAAGTGTTTTAACTGAATGTTGACTGAGAAACATATTTGAGTGACATTACATGGTTTCAAGAAAATAATTTTTTTTTGTATAAACCGGTTGAGAAACAAGAAAGAAAAATTAATTTTAGTCAAGAGTGTCAAGTTGACACTCGTGGTCTGATTGGATATCCTGGGCTTTCAGGGTGCGTCCATAAAAAAAAGTAATGATGCAAAATTCAATAAACAGACCCCGTTCGATTTTGGCAACACGCCCGTACATTTTGTGTTGCCAAAATCGAATGTTGCCAAAATCAAACGGTTTTTTTCACATTTTTTTTCAATTATTTTTACAAAATAACTTTTATTATAATCACAAAGGTTATTTTTAGTCAATTTCCGACCAGTTGCAGTCAATTTTTTTATCATGTTTTTGATGTATGTTGCACTTTTCTTGTTTTGTTTATAATGTTTGTTTTCATTTGTCATATTTGCTGTTTTTTTCATTCTTCATCATTTTTTAGTTGTTTTTAGTCATTTTCAGTCTTTTGTTTGAATTTGTTTTATAGCTTTTGAAGTTTTTCATATTTATGTCATTTTTGAGTACTTTACATAATTTTGAAAAAATTTGTGCTTTTAAAGTTGTATTTTATCACCATTTTAGAACATGAAAACGTATTTATGGTGTTTTTCTAAATTAAATTGGTCCTGTCATAGCGAAAACTAAAAGGCACATGTGTCAAAATCGGATGTTGCCAAAATCGAATGTTGCCAAAAACGAACGGGGTCTGTATCATGAACTTATTGAGGGTCCCCGAAGAATTTATTTTATTTAGATGCAACCGAATAAAGTTAAAAGTTGCTTAACTTCGAATAGTATCACATTGACACTCAAAAGTGGATAAGGGTTAAACAAATTCCATCATGGTAAAATAGAACAAAATTTAATATTGCATAAAATGATAAAAACGATATAAATATACGTACCAAATTAAAATATGGTAAAATTAGATCAAATTCAGTTAAAGTTAGATCAAAAACAATATAAAACAGAAAACCCAAGGTAAAAAATTGATGGATGATAAACAAGACAAAAGTCAATTAAATTTAAAGAATAAAGACAAAACAGAATACAACAATACTCATTATACTAAAACCAAGTAATACAAAACAAAACCAGATAAAACAAAACATTAAATAATGGTAACAAATGGTACGATTTAAAACAATTTAAAACAATAAAAAACAATATGAGACAGAATAAAACAGGATTTTTCAAAATAAAACTAGATGGAGCTGGATAGAACAACCAAAAACAAATATAACACGATTTTAAACAAGAGAAGAAATAAGAATGAACAAGACAAGATAAAATTAGATAAAACAAATAAAATTAAATAAAAAATATATCAAACTAGACGAAACAAGTTCAATTCGTGCTATAAGTTCAAAATGAGTTATCTTGGAAATAAAAAATATTATGACAGAAAAAAAAAATAAAACAAACTAAAAAAACTAAAAAAAACGATAACTCCAGGTAAAAATAACAAGAAAACTAAACAGGTCAATCTTAAATGGAGTCTTTCGTTAACTTTCAAATACTAATTTTTTCAATGATTTTTTTTTTACTTTGTATATTTTTTATGACTTTCAATGTTCTCTTGTTTTAAGCCTTAATTTTTTAAGTTTGATTTCTATTTTTTAGTTTCGTTGCTTTAAGGTTGTTGTTTTTCAATTTTTAATGTCATTACTTGTTTAAGTATGGTTCACTTAGTCTCATCTTGTTAATTTTTGTGTTATAGTTATTTTTCCTTGATTTACTTTTATCGTGTATCTTTTTTTGTTGTTGCTTTATCTTGTTCAACATTGGATTATTTTGTTATGATTTGCTTTTTTATGTTTTTTTTTCTGTAACATTTATGTTTCATCTTGTTTAATATGGCCGTATCTTATTATGTCTACACATTTTCTTGTTTGCTCTTTTTTCAGTCCAGTTTTATTTTAAATCGTCTAATTTTGTTATGTTTAATCTTGTTTAATATGCTATAATAAAACCATAACAAAAGTTTCAAACGCTTGTTGGCTTAATCACTTTCATTTGGGTTTTGCTGGTAGTAAAACAGCTTGTTATGGTTTGAATAGAAAATCTTATAAGAAAGTGTTACGTAGGCGGGAGGAGGGTCAAATATCGAAATTCGTATTACGTAATATTTGAATGGCCGCAAAGGGTAATGTACCAGAATTAATACTTATGACAATTTTGAACAGTAATCGGGAATTACTAGAACAACGAACTTACAAATTTTCAGAAGACCAGAAAATCCTATTTCAATTTAGGGTTATCAAATAAAGTATCATGTAAAGAGTGCATATTTTTATTAACTGAATCGTGTTAATTATTCTGATTAAAAAGTCTCAACATTTTTTTTGTTGTTGCGATTATTGTTGTTTTAACATCTCTCTGTCATTCGCAACCTATATAAATGATGCGTATATTGAAAAATTTATTCGGCACAACTGTGATCGATGATTATTCTTGGGCTCGAACTCACAGACATCGACTCGGGAAGCGACTGACTTTCCAACTGAGCTATACCGTAACCCTTTTTAACAAAATTGATCATAAAAATGTAAAAATGAAAATGGGCATGAGTATAAAATAAGGTTGCCAAAATTTTTCCAGCACGTATCCGGGCAATTTTTTTTTATAAAAACCTGGCAAATCTAGGAATTTGAATTCAAAAGTGACTACCATAAATCCGGACAATATCTGGGCAAATTTTCTCAAAATTTTGAAGTTACTTTATAAAATTCAAGAAAAATTTTTTTTTTTCGATAACACTTATCGATGGATTTTAAATCGCATTTTAGGCTTACAAAAAACCTTTTTTGATTATTAAAAAAAAACTTACTCAAAAAATTTCGTTTTGGAGGCGTTTGTTTTATTTTTTGTATAATTTGCCTAATAAAGTCAATAAATCTAGGCATTTTTCAATGATATTCGGGCAACCGGGCCGGGCCCAAATTTTGTTCAAAATATCCAGGCAAACCCGGATAAAACCGGGCATTCTTGCAACCTTAGTATGGAATCTCAAATATGTTTTGATATTAGACTGCGGATTCTTATCCTAAATATGATCTGCATTTAAGTTTCAAAGTTAAATCTTGAACCTGAAAGTTTCAACTTGGTTTCAAATCGCAATTCTGAATCTAAAATATTAGGGATTTTTTTATATGAATCTTGACTTAAAAATTCGTCAGAAGTTTTAAAATTCAAATAAATTATTTTTAATTTTACAGCGAAGGAGCACGAACGTGACATCCTATGAGGAGCAGGCCCGTGAGAAGGACCGGTCCATGGAGGGGGAATTTCGAAATTAAAATTTGCATAGAAATAAATACAACACCAAAATGCACACTAATAAAGGAAACTGATTTCTAAAACCAAAATTATTGATCTTTTAAAATTTACATTTCATTTTATTTTATTTTTGAAAAAGTATTCAATCAAGAATCATGATTTGAAATGTGAATTTTCGATAAGTCCTTTTGAACTTATATCACTTTTGAGCTTAAGAAAATTTATTCAAAACGCATTTTTAGTTCAAATTCAGTTATATGAAAAAAAGAAAACTTAATTTAAATTGAAGATTGCCAGTGATCAAAGGCACAGATAAAATTCTTTGTTTAATACAAATTCAATCAGTTATAAAATTAAAAGGCTAAAAATTTTTTTATTGGATTGCAGTTCAAAGTATTAACTTTATTTATTTAAAATAAAACATTTTCAATTCATCATCACTGGAAAAGTACAGGTCTGGAAATGAGTTGGATTTCTTGAATGATCAAATTCGGAGCTGATAAAAATTAAAATAATAAATGCTTTCACAGAGCATATACTAATAAAGGAAACATTACGCAATAAAATGAAGCTTCAAAGTTGCTACATCGAATCATTTTTTGTACTGTTCATAGATTGATTAAAAAATCATGATCGTTTCAAAAAAGATTATTAAAACTTAAAAAAAAGTGGGACGTTTAAAAATTTCAAGGTCTCGATTGAACTATTGGGTTTGGGAAATAACAAAAGCTAGAAACTAAGTTGTTTTTTGTTAAAAATTTAGATTGACAGGCTTCCAATGTTTTCAGAACACAAAATTCAGAGTAAGGCAAATTTACTTAAAATATTTCAAAAAAAGTTATTATTTCAACTTTAAAATTTGATAAACTTATTTATAGAAAACACAATAATATTGGGTCAATTAATTTGAAAATAAAATAGAATGTTTATTAAATTTATCGGCCTTATCGGTTAATGTTATGTTCATTATGAAAAACATTTCAAGATTATGAAAAAGAAAATTTGTTCCATGAGGGACAAATCAATGAATCTTATGTGATGAAAATACTTCTCATCAAATTCGACTCGCTCGTTTTCAATATCTTCTTAATTTCTTCTAACTTTCTATCCGCCTGTTGTTTTCATAATCTTGTAGTTTTCTTACTTTTCAGACTTGAATGAAATATAAAAAAGATTTGATAAATAAATGTTTAAAGCATAAAAAATGATCATTCAAGATTCAGCATTTTGCTGCTGCTTGTGTTTAAATGATTGATTCAGTAGATATTGGCTTTTTAAACTCGAGATTTTTTTGTCAGTTTTGGTGATTTGGAGTTTATATATTGTAAAATTTGAATGATTTGAGTGAAATCATTCATTGATAACCGATCTACAAATCTACAGAAAATAAAAAAAAACTGATTCTGAAAAAGATATTTATACTTTATTAAATTCAATAATAATATTTTTATAATAATGATGATGAATGATATAAAAAAGTTTTATTCTTAAGTTTTAAGAAATTTGTTAAAACAAGTATTTCTGACATTTATGAAGAAATAAAAAACAAGCAAGTTTATGTATTTTAACAAATATGATGAAATCTACCAATTGACTTCATAATTGCTTAAAAAATTAAATAAAATTCAATATAGTTGATAAGTAAACAAAAGGAAAATTCCTATAGTTTTTTTTCGCAGAAGTCAAAATTACCTGCAGTCTTGGTGAGAGCTGATAAAAACCTTTATTTTAAATTGCTTAAAATATTTCAAAGTAATGGCAGAGAAGTGCTGGTTTTTTTTTTCAGGGCACCAAAAATAATCAAAATTAGCTCTTCAATTATTTGCACTTCAGAAAATGTGAATGTTCTGGCCATGTGTAGTTTATTAAACCTTTTTCAATGAGAAACAGTGCATTTCAAAGAACAAGAAACATTAAATAAAATTGGAGCTTGAATTGGTTTCTTGAAGTAGATATATTTCGTATCGGCGTATAATTTGTAATGACAAATAAGATTTTTTTTAATTATTAAAGTAAGTTGAAAAAGTATGGGATGAACTTGTTTCGATACTCTCTTAATAAAAACAATTTTAAAGAGGTAGGTAGGATTTTTATGTGTCAAGTTTCAATATAAAAGGTTCATTAAATTACAAATTGAAATT
The DNA here is from genome assembly GCF_029784155.1 of Uranotaenia lowii. NCBI lineage: Eukaryota > Metazoa > Arthropoda > Insecta > Diptera > Culicidae > Uranotaenia > Uranotaenia lowii. The sequence continues at coordinate 25,147,986 of NC_073693.1, forward strand.
GACAGTTATATATTAGTTTCAATTCATGAATGTCATGTAGTGTCGTTGAATGGAATGTTCTAGGTCTGAAATGATAATACCGCTGGAGGCGAGCCAATTTCTAACATGTTTGTTGACACTTATTATTAGACACTTGATTTTTTGTTTTATCGCCGCGATGAATTTTATGTTATCTTATTGACGTTTTTCGGCGAGTTTTAGAATATAACAACGTTTTTACCAGTTGTTCAGACGTTTCGAGCTACTATGGCTTTCGCTTCTCTTTAGTGGACACTTAAATAATATTTTAAAATTAAATCCTACACTTAATTAACAATTTTTAAATAAAGCTTACAATTTTCTGGCCATCGTCTGTACTTTTTGTTCTGGCTCAGTTTGTTTTGTTTTGCGTTTATATTTACTTCTCATTATTTGTGTCAGTTTTGTTATGATAGGGTCGTTAGCTGTTTTGATATTACATGAGTCTCTTTGCCTATTAACTACGTTCTGATCACCTCATAGTTAAATATAAAATGTTGCGGCAGTTATTCTTGCGTTGTAGCCTGTTACACGCTCTAGAATTTTAGTGTTTTCAAAGTCAAATACATTAAACACTTTTTGGGATGAAGAAATTTCACGTTACTGTGGTAAACTCATTTCTTGAATTGAAAATTATAATTGGAAAATATCTTCATGGTTAAGCCTCTCAAACCACCCCCGTTCGCACGGCCTTGATGAGGAGTATTGAAGAACTTCAATTTTTTGAGATCTTCTTTAATATTTGCATGAAAATTTGATTTAAAAACTCGAAGAACATTCTGTGGGTTTCCATGAAAAATTCATGAGTTCAGAAACATGTTTTGACACAAAAAGTTGATTAATCAAGCAGGATGATTCCTCTCGGAGGTAAGGAAATTCCCAAATAATAAAAATCTATGTAGATAAGCACTTATAAATTGAGTTGCCCTGTTTTGGACCCATTAAGCGGTTGTTTTTATAAGTACGTGTTTTTCTCATAAATGAGCGCCATTATTGACAGATTTACAAAAATATGGATGACCAAAATATAGCTTTGAACCTGCTGTTTTTGTTCTGTACTGGACTTTAATGGAGATTGATCTAAATAACTGAACAATTTTTTTTTAATAAAGCCACAAATTAATTAAAAATATTTTTTTACATAAAAAGTTATCATGGAAAATTATAACAGCTTTTTATTCTGCCATAAATATCTCAATTTTTTATCTCAGTCAGCACTATCAGCACAATAACAGTGAGATTTTTTTTGTGTTTGCTTGTAGTTTATTTACAAACAAACTTCACAAAAAACGTTTGAAATGTTCAATGTAGATTCCAAATTATGCCGTTATGAAAATTCTCACGGTAATTGGCTAGTATTTAGAATAAAATACATATTCAGGTCCAAAAATGGAACATACTGGTCAAAAGGGTCCAATTTTGAACCCTTTAACTTGGGTCTCACTAACACAAAAATAGGACCAACGGAATAAGAACCTTTATCGTGATCCGTCTACTCTCAAACGGGTTAGAACTACGCCATATATTGAAAAAATCTCATTAGTTTTGGACCAAGTTTATACCGGTTCTTAAAAAAAGTGGAGTTGAAACTGGGCGCTGTTTTGTGATAATAAAATGTATTTTTCTTTGATGAGGACTCCTAATTGGTGAATATTACCGTAAAATTAATTTTTTTTTAAATATAACTCGTAGCGAGAATGTTTTGACAGTTTTCAAGTTATTGCTTTCCATTAACTTTATTTTGGTTTTCTTTTTAAATTCATAAATCGTAAGGGAAACTCAGTACCTAGTTTGAAAATTATTTCATCTGTACAAAAAATAAGGAAAAATTCATATCTTTCGCACATTGAAAACCTACAGAAACAACGTTACCGAAACACCGATCCGGTTTTGAAGAAATCACTTCAGCATTTCCATTACGGTTATCCCCGTCAGAACATTCCAGCGACATTCTTCGGCACTCTGGCAAAAATGGCAAAACCTTGGCACTGGTTGGTAATAATTTTTGCTACAATCGAACCCGCCATTTCCCTAAAGGGTTGCCCTCAGCCACCCCAGCAATGCTTCGACCTCCCCCCCTCCCTCGCTCTCAAAAAGTTGGAAAACTAAATAGAATTACCGGATGTGTGATTTTCCAAAGTGCGTCATTATGCTTATCGCTTTACAGTTATGGGTTTGTTATTCCGTTCGATACCATGTTCTGATGGAGGAAAACCGGAGGGTTTGAAGCATGGAAAATCCTTCGGGAAAAAGGGTTTTCCAGCGCTTTCTAGGAGGTTTTCCAGTAGCAGTTCCAGCATTTTTATGGCGAACATGAGGTTCGGTACGTAATTGGTTCATTTTCAGTTTTGGGTAGAAGGTAGGTAGTAGTGTAGGTAAATATTTACAAAGTTTGGAGCGAAACTTTCGGTCGTGAATCAAGTGACTTTACGAGGAGTAGCCCAATCAACAGCCAACAGCTAACAGCCAGCCAGCCAGCCAATATGACGCACGTGTTCGTTGAGGTTTTGAATTGTAATCTAGTTTGGAAATTTATTTAAATCGATTTTTGGGGCCACGCAGTTTTGATATTTTTAATTGGTTCAGAATTTTTCCAACCATTGTTTGAGAACTTTGTTTTCCAGGTATCGAATTGAAATAAGTTTGTATATAATTGACACATTGATTCGGATTTCTATTTTGAACTTTGAAATCCAATCTCAGATATGAAATTTACAGAAATGATTTCTTTATTCTTTATCATTCATTTCATGGCATGTCAGAAAATAATCAAATTGCTTATAACGAAGCCGCATCCCATGACGCAGAGGAAAGCAGTCTTGAGATCGAATTACGATATACGTCATAGAATTATTTAAAAAAGAATATCTTCGAGGAATCATCAAGTACCATTAGGATTCTGTTAATGTTTGTGTTCGTTTTAAAAAAAATCCATAAGTGCGATTTGAAAAATCAGAAAATTTCATTAAAGTTGGGGGTATAAAATAATTTCTTCTCAAAAACATTAATTTCATCCTATTTTAAGAAATATCATTCTTTATCTTTATTTATTTAAAAACTTTATTTTGAATTTCACGTTTCAGAAACCCATAATTGACTATAAGTAACAAATTTTTTTTTTTAATTTCAAATTCGCCTAGTATATCCTTTATTCTATTTTCATGTTAATTGATTTTAAACAAAATTATCGTTTTAAACAAAATGAGTCGATGAATAAACAATTCTATGCAAAACAAAACTTATTCGCAATCAATTCTTCTTATCAAAATCAATAATTAAAAAAAATCTGTTATCATTGGAGGAAAATTTAGAGATTTTGATGTAAAGTATTTTAACAACTGTGTGGAAGATCATAAAGCAAATTGATTAATACTTATATTCATATAAAATATTGAGTTTTATGGAAAATTCCTTTCTAATTTTAATGCTTAATTATCAAAATATTGAAAAACATAAGTTTAAATAAAAAATCCAAATTAATTCCTAGTTTCTCCAAAGTCAAACCGCTCGCAAATTTCTTGAAAGATGATGATAGCATAAAAATTTCGAACGTTAAAATGAATTAAAAAATTCAGATTCAAAGTTTTTTAAAGGAAAAAAGTATAATTTCCATATAAATTACAATATTTGCCAAGTACTGGGAATATTTGAAATCTTGTCAATTTTGTCAAATTTGTTAAATTTGTCAATTTGGTCAATTTTGTCAATTTTGTCAATTTTGTCAATTTTGTCAATTTCGTCAATTTTGTCAATTTTGTCAATTTTGTCAATTTTGTCAATTTTGTCAATTTTGTCAATTTTGTCAATTTTGTCAATTTTGTTAATTTTGTCAATTTTGTCAATTTTGTCAATTTTGTCAATTTTGTCAATTTTGTCAATTTTGTCAATTTTGTCAATTTTGTCAATTTTGTCAATTTTGTCAATTTTGTCAATTTTGTCAATTTTGTCAATTTTGTCAATTTTGTCAATTTTGTCAATTTTGTCAATTTTGTCAATTTTGTCAATTTTGTCAATTTTGTCAATTTTGTCAATTTTGTCAATTTTGTCAATTTTGTCAATTTTGTCAATTTTGTCAATTTTGTCAATTTTGTCAATTTTGTCAATTTTGTCAATTTTGTCAATTTTGTCAATTTTGTCAATTTTGTCAATTTTGTCAATTTTGTCAATTTTGTCAATTTTGTCAATTTTGTCAATTTTGTCAATTTTGTCAATTTTGTCAATTTTGTCAATTTTGTCAATTTTGTCAATTTTGTCAATTTTGTCAATTTTGTCAATTTTGTCAATTTTGTCAATTTTGTCAATTTTGTCAATTTTGTCAATTTTGTCAATTTTGTCAATTTTGTCAATTTTGTCAATTTTGTCAATTTTGTCAATTTTGTCAATTTTGTCAATTTTGTCAATTTTGTCAATTTTGTCAATTTTGTCAATTTTGTCAATTTTGTCAATTTTGTCAATTTTGTCAATTTTGTCAATTTTGTCAATTTTGTCAATTTTGTCAATTTTGTCAATTTTGTCAATTTTGTCAATTTTGTCAATTTTGTCAATTTTGTCAATTTTGTCAATTTTGTCAATTTTGTCAATTTTGTCAATTTTGTCAATTTTGTCAATTTTGTCAATTTTGTCAATTTTGTCAATTTTGTCAATTTTGTCAATTTTGTCAATTTTGTCAATTTTGTCAATTTTGTCAATTTTGTCAATTTTGTCAATTTTGTCAATTTTGTCAATTTTGTCAATTTTGTCAATTTTGTCAATTTTGTCAATTTTGTCAATTTTGTCAATTTTGTCAATTTTGTCAATTTTGTCAATTTTGTCAATTTTGTCAATTTTGTCAATTTTGTCAATTTTGTCAATTTTGTCAATTTTGTCAATTTTGTCAATTTTGTCAATTTTGTCAATTTTGTCAATTTTGTCAATTTTGTCAATTTTGTCAATTTTGTCAATTTTGTCAATTTTGTCAATTTTGTCAATTTTGTCAATTTTGTCAATTTTGTCAATTTTGTCAATTTTGTCAATTTTGTCAATTTTGTCAATTTTGTCAATTTTGTCAATTTTGTCAATTTTGTCAATTTTGTCAATTTTGTCAATTTTGTCAATTTTGTCAATTTTGTCAATTTTGTCAATTTTGTCAATTTTGTCAATTTTGTCAATTTTGTCAATTTTGTCAATTTTGTCAATTTTGTCAATTTTGTCAATTTTGTCAATTTTGTCAATTTTGTCAATTTTGTCAATTTTGTCAATTTTGTCAATTTTGTCAATTTTGTCAATTTTGTCAATTTTGTCAATTTTGTCAATTTTTTCAGTTTTGTCAATTTTGTCAATTTTGTCAATTTTTTCAATTTTGTTAATTTTGTAAATTCTGCCAATTCTGCCAATTTTGTCAATTACGTCATTTTTGTCAAATTGGACAATCTAGCCAATTCTGCCAATTTTGTTAATTTTGTCAATGGTTTGTCAATGGTTTGAAACTTGGGTTTTAATTCTTATTTTTTATTTATAAACGATTTTCAGTATCCAAAACCTTTAAGGATTTTTTTTTTTAAAAGATCAGCCCTGAAATTTTCGTTTTAATAACTTTGAAGTGTATTTTTTATCACTGCCAAACAGCTGTGATTCCAAATGTAAGAAAATTAAATATTTGAATTTATCAGAACTCGTCCACTTTAAACAAACCACCTACTCAAGAATATTTCTTTGACGTGATTAGGAAGGAAACCCGTCAAATTTGTTATTCCACACCGGTCGCTGTAGACCACATCGACATTTTATCTCCGATGGACATAATTAGAATACAAGCCCTACCCCGGCTGGTTGAGGGAAGCTTTTTGGAAAGAATTTTCTCTTGTTTTACATAAAACCCTCATCCGCTGGGCAAACCTAACTGGCCACCACACCGGTAGCAAAAAATCTCGCAACCCCCGAGGAAAAAAAACGGCAATACCCTTACTCCTTCCATATTCATTTTAATTTACGGATCCTTTGTGGGAATTATTTTTCACCACTCGTTTCTGTGCCCATTTCGAGCACCGTTTTGGCAAAGATTTTTTAACTCAGCAAGCCACAAATTGGTGAAGAATTCCATTTATTTCGAATCCATTGAAAAATCGACAATTTAAAGATATGTTAATGTGTTGGTCCTTATTCAAGCCATACTTGTTCCATTAAAATTTGTATTTGTTTCTTAAGACTTTTTGAAATGTGCCGCCTGAAATGACTTCAATCAGGTTCAACTCTTCATACCTGTTGTACAAGGTTCACAAACGTCAGACGATCCTTCTCAAGGGTTTGAACCCAAGCACACTTATACACACATACACAACCACGTATGGAAACAACGTGCACAAATTATACGAAGGACCTTTCCTCCGAAACGAATGAAAAGTGTAAAACTAAGGGGATTGAATGGTTGGTTGGGAAGAATCCTTTTTTTCCTTCCCCGGGATCAGCATTGGGCCTTGTGGAGTTCCAAGCCAAGCAACAATCCCCATTACCACCTTTATTTCTTGCTGCTGCACCAGGAGCATCGTTTACTGTGTAATTTCATTTTTGCAAAAATAATTGGATTTTACTCGGGATTTTGATACTGATACTTTTTTCAACCCGTCCGACCATCGTCATCCCCCCTTTCCAGCAGACAAGGTCAGGCAAATCCGATGAAAGTTTTGTGTTCATGTGAGCGAACGAGCCAGGGATTGTGTGCAGTTGCAAGTTCCTTCGTCAGAAAACAAGAGAAGGAGATCGAAAGACGTTCTCGAACCAACTTTTGGCAGAAGGTAGGTGCTTTGGTTGGACCAAAAAATTCAATAAAACTGGGCCGATACAGAACAACGAATGAGATACTTTGACTATTTGCAAATTTAACGAACATCTCAACCATATGGCCCATCATCGTTCGTTGTAACAAAGTAAAGGGGTAAGGGCTGTTTAATGTTTCATAGACCGCTTTATCCAGAAGAATCAAACACAACTTCTTAATGCCAGAGTTTATAACAGAACAAGAAGGCGTGGGCGTACATTTTGGGTAGAACATTGTTGCTTTAAATAAATATACCATCAAATAATCTTCCATAGTTTGAATTTCAAAGAAAGAATTCCTCGCAACTCCATCAAACCACCACTCCCATTTGAAAGAAATAGTTGACTGATGACGCTTTCAACCATTATTTTTTGGAAAATCTAAAAGTGAACTGTAGCAAATATCAAGCGAATTCAAATACAAAGTTTAGTATGAGATTTGTGAATTTCACAAAAATCCATTGAATTTAAAATTACAAGAAGAGCATCATTGAACGATGTTTTGAAATGTTACTTCATTTTTTTAAGAAAACATCACAAAAAGTTTAAAGCTACGCTCAATTGGTTCATCTCCTATGGCAACCATGAATTTTATATTTAAAAAATATCAATGAGATGGTCACCAGTATTACAAAGTAAAATTGCGACAAAAATAAAAATCTTCAACCAACGAATTATCAGTGGAGTTATTTCAAAGATGTTGGTTAAGCTTAATTTACATGTAAGTTAGTAAGTTGTTTCACTTAAATATTACCAAAACTTTGAATATAATCCATCATTATATATGTATGACCCATTCCAGCGTGACGTTACAACGTTTGCCAAAAAGTTTTTTGGAAATTTTATGCATGCGCAGTCCTATGGGGGGGCGGATCGGGTGATCACCCCCTCCCCTCCCACAAGCGAAAAAAAATCGTTACAAAACACCGTTAAATGCTCAAATTTTCATAAAAACTTCGAATATTTCCTTGTAGATGTGCCTTTAAATTTTCAAAAAAATTCCACTCCGTGGGAATGTTTGTTCAACAAAATAGTTTATTTATCACTTAAAGATTCGATATTGACAAAAAACAATCCACCAAACTCAAGCAGCGGTAACTTGTAATTGCAATTGTTAAAAATTACACCAAACAACTTTTTTTGAGTTACTTAGAGTGTTAACTTTTATTTAGCTAACCATTTATCACACATTTGAGGTAGGCAGTGGCATTTCTAAAATTTTCACTAATTTTCCTCAAATGGCTAAATTTACATGAGCTATATTTTGAATTTACTTCAAATTCTGAGCTTCATTTTGTTTTGAATTTTAATGGAATAACAAATTTGAAACAGTCAAATAGGTTGGTGCATATGGTTATAACACTGAAATACTTGATATATTTTATCTGATGACGTCATACATTTAAATAATGCCTTCTCCAAGCAGTTTCTATTTAATTTGCCCAGAAAGAAGAAAACAAAAAAAAACCTAAAGGTTAACATCTTTTATTTTCAGATATTTTTACTATGTCCAATAGATTAATAGATATTGGTTGTTCTTAGAAGTGAAACATGATCGTAGGCCTTCAAGTGTTAAATTGCGTTTATAGTAAGAAATTGAAATTGTAGTCAAATTCTGCATTGTAGTAATCAGTTTTCAGTTGGTGCTTGAGAAAAGTATGCTGTATGACTTCGGTTTACAGTCTCTTTTTTTAATCTTTCTAGTTACCAATATTCCAAAAAACAAATTCAATCGCAATATTCAACATCGTGTTGTTGCCGCAAGAAATGCATTTTTAATGGAGATTCGGGCAACGGAAGGTTCAGGATTATAGGATTATATTTCAAAATAATTTCAAAATCGAATTAATCGAAATAAATTAATTCTAAATCAGGACAAAATATTCTAATAAACTTTATTTTAAAGATAATATACTACTACGAACCTGAATTTCAAATATAAATTAGGATTTCAAATTCGATTTTTTTTTGTTTATTGTTGGTTGATGGAGAATTTCATAAAATAACAATGTCATATCAAATATAGCTTTAATCATTTCAAAATCTAATGCTGTACTTTTTTCACTTAACTTAACAAGGAAATCATAATTAGATGGCAAAATAAGAATTGAGTGTTTGAATCGTAGTAAAGATTCTCTCAATTTTCATCTTCAAAAAGAAATTATGAAACTTCAAATTAACTTTTTGGTATACTAAAATTTAAAACTAAAAATTTAAATTGAAGAAAAAATTTAATTTAATTCTGTTTGAAATGTATCACATCAAACATTCATATTATAGATAACGGTGGAAAAATTGCAAGTACTGTCAAACAGAAATCGAATATGAAATTATAAAAGTTTAAATTTTAATAGCAAGAGGTTTAATTTTGAAAACCTTTTCAAGATTTCTAAATTAAAGTTAATGCGTTAATACACAAAAGATTCCAGCAACAATAAACCAAAAGAAGAGATAGTGTGTTTGTATCTTTTCCGTTTCATATAAGTTTTAATAAGCAAAAGCGAATAAAAGTATTTATAAAAGCTATTTCAATATGAAAGAATTGGTTTTTTGCGATAGAGATTTAAATTCATCTCCAGAACTCAAAACCTGCATCCACAATAATAACGTAAGGAAACAAAATTCACATTTTAAAAAGTGCAAAGAATTTGAAAACTGAATTTGACTTATTTAGGGACACTTAATGCAAATTTGTATTTTTTCGATCAGATCTCGTTATAACCTTTGAAAATACAAGGTAAAAATTCTTTGAAAAAATTTTTGAACTTTTTAGCACAAGTGTAAAATATCAAAAATATTTAGAAAAAAAAAATTAATCTTAATGATCAATTTTCCTGAAGACTGTGAGTAATTTTTGACTTCTGGGCGAGTAAATTTTAGAATTAAAGCAAGTATGTTTCCTTGTTTTGTAAAATACGGGAATCATTTTATATTTTTTAAGTACATCGGATTTTGTTCAGTAAAATTCAATGGGAGCAGGAGGAAGAGCAGTGTGCAGCTTATATTGTGGACTCATTAGCAAATGAGTATTGCAAAGTATCAAGCTATTACATCCAACAAATCGCTATTTTTGATTTTTTTTTTCAAATTGGGATTTTAATTTATTTTATAGCAATTCAATTTCGTGACGTCACAACGTGCCATTTTTTTAAAACACCATTTTGCAAAGCGTTGAGACGTCACAAAATTGTATGGTCAGCTGCATTAATCAAATCAAAGTATAATCTTTAAACTTATTCTTAGTTTATTTATTTATTTGATCTTCGCAGATGGTTCACAGTATTTAAACAATTAAAAAGCTATCCTATTCTAGATTTAAACACATTCTTGGAAATATTAAAATCGAAATCACTGACTACTTCATTAAAACGAGCACAACATGTATCTAAAGGATTGTTTTGACCATACTGGGTTCGTCGAACGGCAAGCCTTAAGAAATCCAGGGATCGAGTTGTTCTCACAGGAGCATTGAACGGTAACAGCGATAACAGTTCTGAGCAATCAACGTTATTATGAAGGATGTCGAAAATAAAAAGGCGTTGCAGGAAGACGCGCCTTGATGCCAGCGTCGGCAAATTTAGTAGCAAGCAGCGTTGTTCATAAGGCGGGAGGTCAGATGAGTCGTTCCATGGTAGTTGTCGTAGAGCATATCTAATAAAGCATCGTTGTATCCTCTCTATCCTATTCGACTGTACCGCTTGATATGGAGCCCAAATTTGTACCCCGTACTCGATAATGCTGCGCACAAGAGCACAATACAGGGCTTTCAAACTATAAAAGTCATTAAAGAATTCCGTGTTTCGACGAATGAAGCCAAGGACCGCAAAACCTTTCGCTATCGTTGAGGAGATATGCTGTGAAAAATTGAGCTTGCTATCCAGGGTGATTCCAAGGTCCTTGACGACTAATGTGCGGCTCAAAACGATCGTTGGCATTTTATATTCAAAGTTGATGGGATTTCGTTGACGAGTGAACGAGATGGTAGTGCATTTGGCAATATTCGGAGCCATACCGTTGTGATGACACCAAGCCTGAAGAAAATCGATGTCCTTTTGAAGTGCGCAGCAATCTACTAGAGATGAAATTGTACGGAAAATTTTAAGATCATCGGCGTAAAGTAAATTTTCCGACTCTAGAATGGCGCTTAAGTCGTTGATGAAAATAAGGAAGATCAATGGTCCTAAGTGGCTCCCTTGAGGAACACCAGATGTGATCTCGAATGGTGTCGAGTTCACTGCACCGAGTCGTACGAAAGCAGTTCGGCCTTTCAAATATGAATGAATCCATTTACAAATCCAACTAGGAAGACCTAGACGACGCATTTTTTCTACAGCCAATACGTGTGGCACCTTATCGAAGGCCTTGCTCAAGTCAACATACACGGCGTCGACTTGCTGACGTTTGTCCAGTCTCCTCATTAACTTAGAAACGTACGTCATGAGGTTGGTGGTCGTAGACCTGCGCTGCCGTAATCTGACAATCTGACGTATGCGCCAAAATTACCAATTTGTCTTTTTTGCAGTTGAACGATAGAAGAAACCAAACTCGACCTAATAACATAAAAATATGTTCAGAAATGTTAAAACATACCATCATAACATTTTGAAAACAAAATGACGTATGCGCCATTTCTACTCAACGTGACGTAAGTTTAATAAAAAAAATATGTTTGCAACGCTTTGATCACGTCTCAAAGTAACAGTGAGTGTGAGGACCATAATAAAAGACTGTCTTTGTCTAATTCTTCAATTCTACTAATTAAAATTACTATTAAATTACTAGTGGTAGCTAGTTAGTTCGTTCTCCTCACTGTGGAAATGTGATTCGAGCAATTGAATTCACATTTACATATATGTTGTGAGGATCACATTATGCTTCCGTTTCCTGTTTGCCACAGATTCCGAATGCTTCGTTTCACGCTTCGCTAGTCCAGGCACCTGTTCTATTACCAGATTATTTGAGAATATTTGACTAATTGTGAAAGAAAGTATCTGGTTCGTCGCATGCTACTATGGATGTACGTCATTTGGTCTTAGAATCAGTGAAAAATAATAGCTATTTCCACAACAAAATGACGTTGGTAACATAACTTCCGTTAATGAACCTTTTTCCACAAATCATGTATTTGGCCATGTTTTCTCAACGTTTAAACTCATAGTTTACAGATTCAATTATTGAAATATGCTCGGAGGCTCAATAAAAAAACGTTTTTGCAAAAAGCTCCGTACTGAAAATTTTACTCGCTGGCGCATACGTCAGATTGCCAGATTACGGCAGTGCGTTGCATAAATCCATGTTGATTTTCTGAGATAGTGTGACGTACAGATTGGTACAGTGAATCATAGACAAGGCTCTCGAACAATTTCGGAAAACAACTCAGAATCGATATCCCGCGATAGTTTTCCACCTGGTGTATGCTTCCAGATTTGTGGATTGGAATTATAGATGCAGTTTTCCATGCATGGGGAAAAATGCCCTCCATTAACGACTGGTTTAAGATAATCGAGAGAGGAATCGATAAGAAATCCGCGCATTTTTTGACCAGGAAAGGCGGAATGCCATCAGGGCCAGGTCCTTTCGTTTCATCCAAAGCAGCTATCTTACGAAGAACGTCATTCGGCGAAAAACTCAGCAGGCTCAGATTGAAATCTCGACTCTGCAAGCTACTCAGGTATGATTCAGACAAAGGTGTTGAGTTATTACTTAGCACGCTTTGAAAGAATGACGAGAATAGATTTGCAGCATCATACGGCGTCTCGGCAGTTGCGTTGTTGAATCTGATGACTTGAGGTACTCCTTGAGCACCTTTCCGTTTTCTTACGTACGACCAAAAAGATGCTGGATCAGTCCGGGTGTTGTTCTGAATACGATTCATGTAATCACAAAAACTAGATACATGCAAAGAGTTGTATGCGCTCTCTAAGTCACGTAGTTCGTTCATGCGATCCATGCCATCGTCGTTGTAAAACCTTTTCCTAGCTTTTCGAAGGCGGTTGCGCAGATTGCGAAGTTCAGGATTCGACCAAGGTTGACGTTTCACAGTGCGTGTACTCCGTTTTTTTACGGGTGCAATATCTCGAAAAATTGCGTTGAGGGTATCGTGAAAAATTCCCACCACGTGATCGGTTGAGCCAAATAATATGTTTTGCCAATTGATTGCAGCCAAGGATTCGTTAAGCAATTCAAAATCGCATCTTTTGAAGTCAAAGTCAAATTTATCAGGCGAACGTGATTTCGTGTCCTCTTCACACATTAGCAGCATCACAAGAGGGGGATGATGCGTGTCAATGCTTATTAAAGGAATCGGGGGCTCGAAAATGTCAATGTTGTTAGCATCACTCGAAAAGACTAAATCGAGCATTCTCATATTACTGTTAGCTATCTCATTAATTTGTTGTAGCCCTAATGAAAGAACTGATTCGACTAATATGAGCTCTTGCTCACAGGAAGCATTCATGGGTAGATAAGTGCACAAATCATCATCGAATTGCCAGTTCAAATTTGGTAAATTGTAGTCCCCGGCAACAACAAGTCTATCACGTTCGCTGGCAAGAGAACTTAGTTCTTGTAGGCAAGTAGCGTGCCGTTCGTATGCCCATTGCGCTGAATTTGGTGGTAAATAAATAGCGCACACAAAGATCGAAGCATTACTATTGAGAATTATGCGCACTACAATTTGCTCAATGTTATCATCACCATTCAATTTCACTAACGAGCTATTCAAATGCTGCCTGACAGCGATCAACACACCTCCTCCTCGCTCGCTTAGGCTTCCCCCCCCCCCCAGTACTTCCCATATGCGTTAGTCATTCTTCAAATACGACTATCACATTGGGAGGGGGGAACCTTGGCTTGGTTCCAAGCCAAGTTTCTTCAGGGAGGATTCACCAATTGTGCTTATTGCTATTAATGCGCATGCACGAGTTGTATTCTCCTAAATTTTGTAAACACCCGCTTCAAGGTGGTTCTGTGCCTGCGGGCCCCAAAGTGGGGGTAGGAGGGTGTATAATAATCCTATCTTAAGCAGAACGTTGTTAAGGTCTGCACTATAGCCAGGCACTGGTGCAAAGGGCCGTATTTTTCCTGGCAACTCGTGGGATTCAGATTATACACACGATTTTAAAATTTTCATCCTGTATGGGATACCCCGCTTCATGCGTCGATATGAAGGTGCAGAGGTTCTTGTGTGTGATGGAAATATGTGTGGAATTCTTTGATAGAAATGCTTTCTATTAAGGTTGCACAGATAAATCTGCAGCACAAAAGAACCGCTACACTTAACTTATGTCGTTTAATCCTTAATGGAACTGCATCAATCGCCTTGGTCCAAGAACCCTATTTCCGAAATGGAACTTTTTACTTAGGGAATTTGCTCAAACCAAACTTTACTGTGTTCAGTGTAATTGGAATGACTAATGCCCGAATAATGCCTCGTGCATGTATATTGATAAACAATTCTTTAAATGCAACACTTATACCCAATCTAACAACAAGAGATACTTGCGTCGTTCAGGTTTCGCTGCCTGATAGAAAATACGTCTACTGTTCAGCATACTCACCATATGAACAATCATCCCCTACGGATGATTTAAAAAATGTCATTTCATTCTGTGAATCACAAAATATACCTCTTTTAATAGGCTGTGATGCCAATGCTCATCATTTTGTATGGGGTAGCTCAGATATCAATCTGAGAGGCTTAAATTTAATGGAATATTTAAGCAGCACTGATTTAGAAATTCTAAATGTAGGAAATAAACCAACTTTTGTTAGGTGTGACAGAGAAGAGGTGATTGACATCACACTTTGTTCTAGAACAATTTCTCAGGAAATTTCAAATTGGCATGTGCCTAACGAAGAATCGATTTCTGACCACAGGTTTATCTATTTTGAACACTCAGGTGAGTTTTTAGAAACAATTACATTCAGAAACCCAAGAACAACTAATTGGGACCTATATTTGGAGCATCTTGCTACTAAATTTTATGGATATACACCTGAAATTACTACTCCTCTTGAGTTAGATGAAGTGGTTGCAAAAACCACCGAAATTATTTTGAATTCTTATGAAGAAGCGTGTCCCCTACGAACGTTGAAATTCAACAAAAACAGTACACCATGGTGGAACTCAAATCTCAGTTAATTACGAAAAAACTGCAGACGCTCTTGGAACCGAAGGCGCACGGAAGGTTTTGATGCTTTCAAGTTGGCTCGCAGAGCTTACCGGAAAGCAACAAGAGCTGCCGAACGCTCAAGTTGGCAGAGCTACTGCACAAACATTTCAAGCTTGCACGAAGCAAGTAGGTTAAATAAAGTCTTAGCCAAATCAAAAGATTATCAGGTTTCATACCTTAAAACCCCTAGTGGTGATTATACATCAAACGACGAAGAAACATTAAGTTGTCTATTCAATACTCACTTTCCAGGATGTGTTGATCAAGATTCATCGATAGAGCCTGAGTTCTTTTCTGGAAGTCTAGATTCCTTGCATTTTGCTCGGAAAATAGTTACTACAGAATCGATCAAATGGGCAATCGATGGTTTTGCTCAATACAAATCTCCTGGAAGTGACGGTTTATTTCCAGTTTTGCTTCAAAAAGGTTTCGATCATTTCAAACACATATTAAGAAAAATAATGATAAGCAGTTTTGCTCATGGATATATTCCTAAACTTTGGCGGCAGATAGCCGTGAAATTCATCCCTAAAGGGGGACGATCATCATACGACGAAGCCAAAAGCTTTCGTCCTATTAGTCTAAGTTCATTTCTATTAAAAGCACTTGAACGTTTAATTGATCATCATATCAGGCAAGAATGTCTTGTCCAACATCCGCTTAATGCGACACAACATGCATACCAAACAGGAAAATCAACATTAACTCTTCTGCACAACGTAGTACATAAAATTGAAAATAGTTTTTCACAGAAAGAATCATGTCTAGGAGCATTTCTAGACATAGAAGGAGCATTTGATAATGTTTCGTTTACATCAATAATGGATGCGGCACTACTTCATGGAGTGCCTAGTGTTATAACTAACTGGATTAGCGCAATGCTAAGTAACAGGAATCTTCATTCGTCTTTAAGACAGGCTTCAATAACAAAAGTTAGTACACGTGGTTGCCCCCAGGGAGGTGTACTATCACCTCTTTTGTGGAACCTAGTTGCAGACGGCTTGTTGAGAAAACTCAATCACCGTGGAATACCAACCTATGGATTCGCAGATGATTATCTTCTGCTGGTAAGAGGTTTGTGCATAAGCACATTATTTGATATAATGCAACAAGCTCTGCGCTCTGTTGAACGATGGTGTTCTCATGTAGAACTGTCAGTTAATCCTCTAAAAACTAATATTGTATTATTTACTAAAAAACGTATCACCCGCGGGGTGCGCCCTCTGCTGTTTTATGGTTCCGAAATCACCGTGTCTGATCAAGTTAAATATTTGGGTGTCATTCTTGACTCCAAATTAAACTGGTCTGATCACATCGAATTCAGAATCAAAAAAGCATGCATGGCCTTCGGACAATGCCGACGTGCAATCGGAAAAAACTGGGGACTCAAACCCAAACATATTCACTGGATTTACTCCACAATAGTAAGACCAATTCTGGCCTACGGGTGTCTAGTGTGGTGGCAGAAAGGAGAAGTTGCCACAGTTCGGACTAAACTAAATCACCTTCAAAGAATGTGTCTTTTGGGGATGTCCGGATCGTTCACTACAACTCCTACTGCAGCACTAGAGGCTCTGTTTTCTATCAAACCTCTACACTTGTTCCTAAAACAGGAAGCCTTCTCATGTGCTTTTCGTCTACAGGCAGTTGGTCTCTGGCTGTCAGGAAATATCGAAAGATCATCGAGTCATACAAATGTGTGGCCTGAATTAGTTAGATTAAACAAGTTTAATCTAGCGCCAAACGATTTAACACTCTCGAGTAGTTTTCCCTACATGGGGTTTAAAGTCAAATTTCCATCTCCTCAAGAATGGTTATCAGGTTTCGTAGAGGACCAAATGTCCTCTCATATTGTATTCTATACTGACGGTTCATTATCAAACGGCCGTGCAGGTGCAGGAATTTACTGTCACGAGTTGAACATAGAATATGCTCAACCTCTAGGAAAATATTGTACAGTCTTTCAGGCTGAGCTATATGCTATTATGTATGGAGTGCAAATTGCACTTCAAAAGAAGATTATGTTCAGAACAATTTATTTCTGTTCAGATAGCCAAGCAGCTATCAAATCACTCAGTGCTTCCAGTTCTAGATCAAAACTGGTAATCGCATGCCGGAAAGCAATCGAAGAACTTGCTGAAGGCAATGGATTAAACCTTCTATGGGTACCCGGACATAAGGGAATTTTTGGAAACGAATGCGCCGACGAACTCGCTAGAGCTGGATCGGAAAAGGAATTTTACGGACCAGAGCCGGCTGTCCCAATATCGCCATGTTGGTTCAGAAACCAAATTCAAACTTGGTCCTCTAACCAGCATGAACGATACTGGGAAGAGTTGGACACTTGTCGTCAAACTAAATTATTTTTAGAAAAACCATCTCCAATCATATCGAGTTACTTATTAACTTTAAATAAATCTCATTGCAGCATCTTAATCAGAGCACTCTCCGGTCATTGTCAACTCAACTATCACATGCACAACATTCAGCGTGCTGAATCTCCAGTATGTGGTAGTTGTGAATCAGATGTGGAAGATCCCTTCCATCTTATATGTAACTGTCCCTCATTTGCCAGACTACGTTTTCGTACTCTGGGATCTTACGCTTTAAGCGAATCTGAGTTTAAGAAATTAAACTTAAAAAACATTCTATCATTCCTTACCGAATGTAGAAAAGAGCTTTAATGCTAATAATCCCTAGTGGAAAGGCTTTATGCCATCTTAAATAGATTGAATTTATTTCTTCCTTTTATAGGTTTTTCAGGTTTCTCAGGTAAATGATGAAATCTTGGATAAAAAAAAGGCTAGGCACAATTTTCCCGTATGTTTGGATAACGTGCCGCTATTAAGCCTACCCCCATTCTGATACCTGATACCTGATAGGCTTGTTTGAGAATTTCGATCGCATCGATAAAAAGTAAAGCAGTCCGAGAGCTCAGAGTTCATAATTTTTTCATTTAGCCAGGTTTCAGTAAAAATAATGATTTCATACTCACATGAGGCTAGCGAGAGGAACAGTCTGTTCGTTTTGGTTCTCAATCCCCGAACGTTCTGGTAGTAGATGGTAACAGGATGAGATAGATCAAATTGAGGGGATGTGGCGGTAAGCGGGGTGTCATGATCATTTGGGCTATCTGTTCGGATCTGTTGGGAATAAGTTTCTAGCGGGTCATTACTTAGGCTGAAACTGAAAAGAAAACGGAGCTTGCTTTTTGGGATCGAAGCCAAACTCACGGAATGAGATGCCTTTCTGCCAAGATGAACTAACGAGAGCGGCGTTCCTCAACTGCATGTCGAGACCAACCTTGAACGAGACGAAGGAAAGTTCGGCAAGATTTTTACCTTTGGGAACTAACTTCGTTACGTCCGCGGTGTCTGTCTGGAGATTTTTTTTTCACCAACTCAGTAACTTGCTGCACGGTTGAACTTGGGTCGAATCCAGAGAGATACAGCCAGAATTTGTTTTCTGTCGTAGTCATTCGAGTTTGATTTGCTAGCGTCACCGGAAAATCAGCATCCACATTTTTGCTGCCGGTTAAGTGTAATTTTGGCAATTTGGCGAAACGTTTTTCGGTCGGTGGTACTTTCCTCTTTTTCGGTGTAATCATACTGCGTGAAATGGTGCTTAATGGGGTTTGATCAATATCAATTTGCTTATACGAGTGGCGAGCCAGAATGTCATTAATTCTAGCAGTGTTTTGATCGATCGCCTTCTGCAAAACGAGCAAAGTTTTGTTTTGTTCATCACGCACCGTTTCAATCACAGCATTAGTGGATACGATTCCTTGCCGGAAAGTTGCATTGGCCATCATTTTAGTGCAGGACGCGCACATCCAAAATAGTTGGTGGCTGCTTGCAACCAGATCACGGGTGGCTGGGTTCAAATTGGCGCACTTGAGATGGAAAGTAAAGCGGCAGAATCCTTGGCACACAATTTCTTCTTCTTTCGCCAGATCGAGTTTGCATGCACAACAAATATCAGTGGCAGCCATACCGTTTGCAAAATTTCTCGGCGTGCAAAAAATTTTATATCGATATTTGTAACGGATTAGGTGCAATTTATGTAGTACTTCAGCAAATTCACAGAACGTAAGCCAAGGTGAGTAGATTGGGAAGAAATCTTTCACTCAGAGTTTACTTTAAAATACTTAGAAACTCATCAAATAATATGATTTAGTGGTGATAAAGGTCCATTTATTCCCAAAAAATAAAGTGCATTTAATAAAAAAAAGGCCAATAAAAGCAGATAAGGTTTGCAACACTGTGCACATCAATTTTATTCGAAATTTAGTAGTGTGATCATGTGAATATTATTTAAAAAAAACTTATGCTTTGAAAAACTTATTCGTTTAGGTGTTGAAATATGTTTTTGAATTTTTTTAAAATTTAATAGGAAAGGGAAGGAAAAACAAATGAATTTCAATTGCCTTCGATTTATTGAAAGTTCGTTTATGGACACTAGAATGCCTAAATCAGCCGACTTATAAAAATTTCATTAGTTACAAGCTAAAATAAATCCTTGGCCTAGCACAAAGTCCAAGGCTAAATTTACGGGGTTCGGACCACGGAAATAGATGCCGTCATGAGCCTTAAATTTGTATGGAGTTATGGGAAATTTTTTGGAAGGAACATGAAAACCTAGTATGGCACTAATTTCTTTAATCCCTATCGGCTGATTTGTTTTCATTGTAGTTATTCACGAAGCTATAATTATGACAAATAGTTCATCTCAAGGTACCATTTCGATGAGGGTTATGATTTAAAAAATAAATGAGTTTCAAAAATTAATTCCTGAAGAGTCATTTACGAGAAATACATGAATGATCGTTCATCGTTGCTTATATACCCGTTTTTGCAGCTTAATAACTGTTTAATGATAACTCTTATCGAAATGCGTTCTGCAGATAAAATATTCTCATAATCAAAGATTCAAAACCCTGCAATTAAAAGAAAATCGATTGATAAAGGCCGAAATTATAATGAAGCCCTAGTTTTGCATGGGATTTTATGATAGTACCAACATATTTGAATCTATTTAATGTTGCAGTTCAGTCTCTTTTGTGGGATTTTATGTGAATACGGGGCTCGATTTGGATTTTCTAGTTCAGACTTTCGTGGTTAGCATCAAGTGATAAAGTCAATGTTTGGTCCTAGTCATACAGTAAATCGGAGATTTCCCGTCGAACGATAACCACAATTTTACTTTCATTTTGAAATTGATTTCTTAAACCATTTCTGTACTCATTACCATCAAACAATTTCGAAAACTAATAAACATCATTGATACGATTAAAAGTAAATCAGGATCAATGTTTCAAATCAATCCCCCTTATTCTGCGCCGCGCGTGAGGTGACGATAGTCGAGTCACCCGATTCCAGTAGTCGCTTTAGGTGAGAAACGTCTTTTAGAATTAACTTTTTGAGTTATTATCCTAATCTAGTAGTCACCGTGAGTGAAAAATCGTATGCTCTGTCACATCGGTTTCGGGAATAAGGAAGAACTCCGACCCGACTCGACTATCGTCACCTCACGCGCGGCGCAGAATAAGGGGGATTTTCGGTAAGTTATAAATAAACCACTCAAAATTATGATCCTTATTCTGAACTAGAAATTTAAGCTCAAAATTGTCGAAACACCAGAAAACGAATGCGAACTAAAATTTGGAATACAACCAGAATTTCAAAATTCGCACATAAGAATCAACGCACAGAAAAAGAATAGATAAAATTTAACACCAGATTTAAAAAGAAATAAAATCCGAATTCTTAAATGAATTGAAGATCTGGTCAGAAATGATCCATGAATAAAAACTGCTTAGAAACATGATGATTATTGTTAATTACACTAGTTTACAAAATTTAAAAAAATCGTGAACTTCATCGACAGAACCAAATTTCAAATGTAAAGTTGGGCGCTGAATCCGAAACTGAAATTCAGAAAAAATCTCAGTAAAACAGTTTTTGAGTTAAGCTCCAAACATGAAATTTTGTAAAATCAAAAATAAGTAGTTGTTAGATTCAAAAATCTCGGACTGCATATCATTGATTTTAAACTTTTTTTTTCGTATATGAAGTTCACTATAATAAGTTCATATATTTAAAATAAAACATTTTCAACTCATCATTACTGACAAAGTTCAGGTTGGGCAATGGGCGATTTCTAGAATGAACAAATACGAACCTGATAAAAATAAAATAAGGCATCCTAAGATTTGTTGTAAATATTGAAAGCACAAAGTAAAACCAAAGTTAGTTTATATTACTCAATAAATCGACGAATCATTTAACGATCTTTTCATAGCCTAATTAAAGAATCATGAGAAATCATGCAAAAAATTAGGACTTGGGTAATACAAAAGCAAGAAACAAAGTTTCACTTTCAAAAAAAAATGTTATGTTTTCCAGAACACGAAAATACAGATAGAAAAACAAAGACAAACTTGTTGCAAACATTAAAAAAAATAGTTTGATTATAGGCTTAAGTAAATTTGATTGAAAATTGAGAATAACTAAATTTTTTTTAAAAATTAAAATAAAATGCTGACAACTTAGCGATCAAAGTATATTTTTCTAATTAAAAACATTTCAAAATTATCAAAATGAAAATTGGTTCCATAAGGAACCAATTGATGACATGAAATGCAATTTTTTTTTGTATCAAATTAGATTCGCTCATTTTCATTTTACATTTATTTTTCTTACTTTCTATCCACCAATAATATTCATTATTTTAAAATGTTCTTAATAAAAGAACTTTATTTCACAGATAAGGCCACATCTAATTAACAACTAACAGTGACCAAACTAATCCTAAATTATATTTTATTATGAGTATGAAAAAGATAAATTTTAATCATTAATGAATAATTTTTTTTTAATAAAAGGATCCTACCGTTTAAAAACTTATTCACAGAATTAAATAAATTATGCTAGAGACAGCATTTTGGTGCCTCTGTTTTATTGATTATGTGTTAGACTTTGGCGTCTTAAACTCGAATCTTTTGTCAGATTTTGTCTATCACCTCTAGTTTCGGTTATAAACTCCATAAGTTTAAATAAATTTTAAAATGAATAAGTTTAGTTAAATCAATCATTGATAATCATTGATAACATGAAGGAAAAAAAACTGTTTCTGAATTTGTTCATTATGCTTCATTGAGTTAAGTGAAAATAAAAAAAAATAATTCTACGATTTTCAAAATAAGGAAGGACTAGTATTTCTGATATTACTGAAGAAATATAAGAAAAAGATTTTATTTCGTTTTACCCTTTAATGCATAGTGTTGTTTTAAACAACACAAATCTAAATCCTAATATCTCGGAAACACGCGAATTTTTTTAAAGATGTATGGACGAAAAATGTTCTTGAGATTAAAAGGAATTAGCCCATGGTATTTTTTTATTACGGTATTTCATTATTTTTGTGAGATATCGAACAAAGTAGGCGAACAAAATGCAAAATTCAAATTTATTTATTTTTTCGAAAATAGTAGTTTTTGGAAAATTGCTGATTTTTTTTCAGATTCGCAAATTCTATCAAATTTTTTAACCTCAATCAATCACAAGCACCTTCCTGCACCCAATTGAGAAAGTTTTGAAGAAATTTGCAAAATCGTATTGAAATGAATTAAGAATTTCAAAAAATACTTTGCAAGTTTGAAGGGCCATAACTTCTACAATACTCAAAAGAACGATTTCAAATCTCTTGAGTTGTGTTATTCGAATTAAAATGTTATTATTTCACTGAATTAATAACTGATAATCCCATTTTTAAAAAAATCACGCATTAAAGGGTTAAAAAGCCTGTTGAAGTCTGCAAAACGATTATATGCTTGCTTTAAATAAATCTGAAATTCAAATTTTGTTAATAGTTGTTTTTAAATTTATTAAAAAATTTTCATTTTACAGAAAAAAAAACAAACAAAGGGGGAAAATTGAAAAGGGAAAAATTCTATTACTTTTTTTTTGCAAAAGTCAAAATATCATGTTGTCTCGAGGAAACCTGTATTTCAAAAAAAATTGCTCTGATCAAAAAAGGGCAGGATGTTTTCGAATAATTTTTATCTTTTCCTAAAAATTGAAGGCATCAATATTAATCAAAACAGCTCTTAAATTCGTTGCACCTCAGAGAAAAAATAAAACATTGTGTTATTGTGTAATTTATCGCTTTCTTTTTGAATGTTGAATTGAGAATGTATTAAAACAAAAAACACAAAATGGAATTGACCACCATAAAATTTGTAATTATATTAAAAGATTTTTAATTGACCATTGTGATAGACGAAGTAGGGTTTTTGTATGTCCCGATTCGAGTTTCAATACAAAAGGTTTATGAAGATGCAATTCGAAACTGACAATTTAGAATTTGTCTCTATTCGTTAACGTTATATAGTGTCGTAGAATGAAATGTCTTGAGCGTAGAGTAGGGTTACCATACACAGCAAAAAAAGTGTTGCGATATTACATCAAAAACGTGCACATAACTTGAGTCGCAAATGATACCTAATATTACATTCTTTTGACGTATCAGCTACTCCATAAATGTAACGTAGTAGACAAATTAGAGTATGAAAATAATGTTCTAGACGCAATCATTTAAGATTATCCTTAGACTTTGTGATACATTAATTGACTCAGAATTCAGATTAGGGATTTTTATCAAGTCGAAAAGGGATGTCGAAATTCAATCAAAAACAAACTGAGCCAAATACGTTAAAGCATTTATAAATGTCTACAAATTGATGTGTTTGAATTTTGTTTTTCAAATTATTTATCTTATAAAAAGCTCCAGGTCTAACTATATTAAAATTTCATAAAAAAAAACATTTCCTGTTCAGTATTCCTCTTATCTTGAAGCAGGAATTTAATGCTGGAGCTGTCCGAAAATAGGGCAATACGCTGAATCATCATGAATTTTCGGTGAAATTAGAATTCATGTTGGATCAATCACTGGACACTCATCTTCTCAAGTTTCGTTCCCAAGTCGATTGGTTTAAGCCACTCCGTTTTTTACAAGCCGAACACATCATTTCTCAAAGCTATAAATGAAAAATTTTTAGGAAATATGAATAAAATAAAATACTTCCCTTATCATCCAGGTGTTTCAAATCATAAAATCTTCTACCGCTGATGCAAATGGGCCAAATTCCCTGAAAATGAGAAATAATGAAATGAAACTTAAAGCAATAGTTTTGCTTAATCATTTATCTGATTTTGGTAGTACTTACAAGCCAAACAAATACTGCTGAGCTCCGTAATCCGTTTCAAACTTTTGGAAATTAATAAAATTTTAGACGTCAATTGAGCAAAACATTGACTACTTGATGAGATATCACATGAAAGGTTGTGATATTACACCACACGACGTGTTCGCATTGTGTACATCGTTTTGATGTATTATTGTAACAGAAATCTCTAATACCACATCATTTCCAGAAATTACACCGTCCATAGTTACATTTTTTTGCTGTGTACGTACTCTTTTAAGAGTAAATGTACTCTTTTTCTTTCGAGAAATGAGCTAACTCTTCTTTTCGTGCGGTGTGTACTCTTATTTTTAGTTGATGAATGTTGGTTAATCGCCTCGATGTATTGTTGTTGAATTTTATCGACGTTTTTCGGCGATAAACGCCAATAAAATTCAACAATTATTTTTAGTTGAAAGACATTTTATCAGAGAAACGAACTTATTTCTTCCAGTTCTTGTGTTCCTGTATAGCTTAGCTTAGCTTAGCTTGATTGACTACTCATATCCACCTTGAATCATTGAACCCGAAATGCACCTTAATGTGTCTTGATAAAGAATTTAAAAGTATTCTATTATACTCTGTGGTTGATTTCTAAATTTGGTTTAAATATGAGTCAACACATTTCGGATTCCAAGATCGCAGGCGTGGCTCAGTAGAACGAGTTCCACATCGCCAATGGTTGCTACTCCGTGATTGACCGAGGCCATCAATTTTGTTCAGAGGTCAAATGAACGGAACCTGGGATTGGCTACACATTCACAATGCACAAAACTGATGCTCTCTCTTTGAACATCAATAACGGCGCCGGCCACGTCCTAGTAGTCAATGGATAGATTGGAAAAGGTAGGAAAGGATGAAAGATCAATTTTATGCCTTAGGACCGAGGTCACCTCTGCATCCTAGCAAAACAATTATCGTTTGGAGGTTTGGGTTCAAGGATTTGATTGGGAGACACTTTTGACTAGTGTGATCAAAACTATTGTCACTACACTACTGAAACCTAAACAAAATCTGCCTTTATTTTGAAGTATTTTCAATGAGATTTATTTCGCACCTAAAATCAGTAAATTTATGGATTAGATAAACTAGTTGAAAACATCTTTACCGAATTTTGAAATCTATTGCAAACCAATCACAAATGTTACTAAACTTTACTCTTATTTAATTGATTGATTTGGTTATTTCTGAATTGGTCGACTATTAAATACTGAAAAGTCGACTATTAAATACTGAATACTGAATACAATTAATTTAAACAAATAAAAAGCGTTTATTTGTAAATTTTTTTGCATATATGGTTACTTTTTGGGCGATAACGCTATCACATAAAAGATACTAATTTTTTCCTGATTTTGCTTAAATGCTTAAAGAAACAACGGATAATGGAAGGAATTGGTCATTTTTTTTATTTTATAATTTATTTTGGCTTAGCAATCCCTACCTTAATGTAGGAAAGACGCAGGACGAATTTTTCAATTGTTATTTCATTGCGAAAGCGCGTTTAGTAAACACCATTTACTTTCATTTTTATTTAATTTTACCTTCATTTTTAAGTCTATGACAATTGACATTCTAAAATTATTAATTAATTAAATTTCATTTATTTTGTTACATTACTTTGAAATTATTTTTTAAATAGGTTTTGAACTTGTTAAACAATCAATATGAGAATGAGTTATTATTTCATAGATGTGTGTCTAATTGCCATAGCAAAAAACATAGCTATTATAATAAACACCTTAGACCGTAAAATAATAATTTAATAAAAACGCAGACTATAGATTTCAAGAATTATATACTTTCTCAAATGATGTTTAATGATTCTTGAGACTAAATTTTCTGGTATATCTTGATGTTGTTTTAGTAGACATGCAAAACAGTATCAAAGTCGGCTGACATTGGCTGTCTGACACTGATAATTTGCAGCTCTGGTTCAGTCTTATGAAAAAAATCTTATCGATTGATGGACGAAATCATCAATATACTTGTTGAAAACACTCGACTCATATCGGCTAGCATAAAAGTTTCTATGCAATCCAAGTTTTGAAATGTTTCCAAAATTCGGAACGAAATATTTCCTGCCTACAAATATCTACGGTGTCAAAACCTCTAAAATATGTTTTTTTTTTCAAATTATTATAAAACATCATTTGAGAATGATGAATAATAACTAATAATGCATAAATTTGCAAAGTACTTATCTTTACATCGTCCTTAGATTATCGGAGAAGCTGGATTTCAGTCTAAGTTGGTCCGGGAGGCGTAGCACCAGTCCCCTTTACCGCAGCGTCTCAAAAACTTAACACTTATTCCTCCGATTCGAACGCCGAAAATCCACTTTCTCTTCATTAAACACTACAAAACATTGGACCACTATTAAACTTTGTAAACGTTATAACTGGATTTTTGCTAAAATTTCCTGTTTTTTATAAATTTTCGGAAGCAAGGAAACAAAGGAAAAAAAACGCGGCCGATCCCGGGCACGGCTTACTGAGACCTCTCTTCCAGTTCTTGTGTTCCTGTATGTACAAGAAGTCCGAAAGAAATGCAACACTTTATGCATTCATGGCACGGTACTTCAGGTTTCTCTACTTTGTTGAGTTTTCCAAATGATGAATTAAAATGAAAAGCATCACTCTTCGGGCACGACCGATGTGGGGTTCGAATTTCTAGGTCTTTCTTCCCATCTCCAGACGACGGCATCCATCAACAGGAGGAATAAGGTAAGTCGCCGATACTTAAAGGCACAAAAAAAAACATGTTTTCTATTTAATCAGCAATACTTTTCTATAAGCAAAATTCAACAAATTCGAAAGTTATAAATCCGCTTTGGAGAAAAGCTTCTTCGAGGCGTCGAAATTAACTGTGCAGGCAATCATTTCCTTCGAATATGCAATAAGCGCCCAAATAGTTGGCGAAGAGAGCACAACAGCAATTTGAACTCTTTTTGAAATGCAACATTTTCTCATGTTCGCGTTGTTCTGATCTCTCTCTCTCCGAATAATCCAACGACCCTTTTACTATTCACTAAAAATCTGCAAGAAAATAAGCAAAAACTTAAACGATAACTTTCAATTTGTAAAGGTTTTTTTTAAAGTTATATTGCCAAGTAAGTCACATAACAAGCAAATAACTGTAACTATTTGAATGGCCTTAAATTTGCTGTACTATTTTTGGCGTTGAAGAATATGGTAGCCCTAGCATAGAGGGCTTCCTGCAGCAATTGGTCTGAAGTTACTAAAACTTTTTTTAGGAACTTCTACCCGGAACGGAATATTAAAGTAAAATACAAAATGGTTCGATAACGATGTTATTTTGTAACAAAAACCCGATTTATCGTGAAAATCGCCTCTTAAGCTTTTTGCAGCCGGATTTGCATTCTTTAGTTAATTAATAGTCCAAACGGTCTTCGGCATTGATTCGCGTTTTTCATACATTTTACTATTCGAAAGATGCCCTACAGTGATATGAAGCTAAAGAAGTCACTTTTGTATTAAAGAACATACATTTTGCTAATGCACCGGAACTAAGACCCATTAAAAATACTGTGATATTTTGAATCAGGGTCTTAGTGAGCATCCCAAAGAGATCTTTTTTGAGTTAAAAAATGACAAAAAAGTGGATTTTTGGTAAGAAAAAGCTTATGGTTCGCAAAATCTTTGGAAACAAGTCTTAATAATGTGAATCTTTTTTTTTTTCATTAAAACTTGATAATCTACACACTATTAATTTTTTCGTGTAATTTTATGTCAAATTGGATGCACAAAATAGAAGCATCACTTTTGACATAAAATTAAACTATAGGAAGACAGAAACGCTAGGAGCCATAAAATTTCATACATAAATAACTGGCATATTCGACATAAAATTACAGCATCGATGATGTAAAGTTATGTCATATTGGTCGCACAAAAGCAAAGCATCGTTTTTCACCTAAAATTATATGTTCCTAAGAAATAACATTGCGTAGTGTAAATTTCGGACGAGAAAAAGATTACGAAGCGATACATTTTCATGGACAAAAATGTCAGTTTATTTTCAAATCCTTACAAATTGTATACAACAGATTTATCATAAAGTGCCTAAGATACAATATATTTATTGATTCATATTTCAAAGTCAATTTTTATTAGCTTTTAATGTTATTTACAGTAGGCACTCGTATGTCACTCGATTTTGTTCATATATGCCATTTTTTGAACTGAGCATTGTGAAACTGTTCTCCAAGTGAATAATGAATCAACTGACGTACGAAAGCGTCGAATTAACAGAATATATTTAAAGAAAACATACTATAATTCTTCCAATTTAGTACTTTTGAGAAGTCTAAATTATTATAATTTTTTTTTGACGTAGAATTACGTCTTACGGCAACACTATAGGGGGCAAATTGAAATTAGCGAACGGATCTCGCGTCACGAAAAACGCCTCTTTCAAAGACATCCTATCTAAAGGATTATGACGTCATCACCAAGCCAAAACAAAAAAAAAGAGAAAAAGAAAGAAAACACGGATGCCCCGCCTCTTGATGAGTTTTAATTTTCCATGTCTACGAAAAGTATAAAAACATCGGGTCGCCAGCGCCATCAGTTATCTTTGATAACCACCAGATTTATGATTGCAGGTTAACTACATGCTGGCATGACATTTTGACATGACATGTTGGCATGACATTTTGACATGACACATTTTGACATGACACATTTTGACATGATACATTTTGACATGACACATTTTGACATGACATAACATTTTGATATGAAATGTTGGCATGACATTTTAGCATGAGATCTTCACATGACATGCCAAGTTTAAATGACATGTTGACATGATACGTTCCGTTGGCAATAAAATTTTGAAACGAATATTTCTGGATTAGGATTTCATTAGCAAGTTGGTATTTCAGAATTTAATGTTGACTAATGTCAACAAGACTCTTTCATGGAACGAATAGTGGCCCTGAAAAGGGCCATTTGATTTCTGAAAACAGAAATATTTAAATGTTTATGATTTATGAGAATCAATGCCATCCGTAGAGAACATCAACAACCCGTAGACTCTGCTTCTTGTTGCAGGAAGTTTTCTTCATACCATGTAAAATACCGTCGCCTACTGCGACCACACGAGATGACGCTTGAAAACCTAAAGAAGCTCGCGCGGTGCAGCTGCTGGCTTCTTATAACTTTCCAGCTCTTCGAACACGATTGAAAAACCCATCGTGTTCGACATGCTGGAAAGTTATAAAAAGCCAGCAGCTGCACCGCGCGAGCTGCATTAGGTTTTCAAGCGTCATCACGTGTGGTCGCAGTAAGCGACGGTGTTTTTCGTAGTGTGCAGAAAATCAGCAGCAAGGAGCAGGGTCTAAGGGTTGTTACCTCTACGGATAGAATTGATGCCCATTAGCATCCAGCATTTTAATATTTCGGTTTTTAGAAATCAAATGGTTCTTTTCAGGGCCACTACTCGTTCCATGAAGGAGTCTTGTTGTGTAAAAATAAAAAAAAAATTGAAAGAAAGGGTCGTGCATAAAATTAAACGCTCATATACAATCAAATTTACTATAAATATTTTAGCTTACTCATACCAAATGGCCATTTTCAGGGCCACTATTTGTTCCATGGAAAGAGTCTTGTGAAAAAGTAATATTTTTTTAGATTGTTGAAAATAAACACGGGGTGCTTACAAACTGTTTTGCAGAATTTTATATGTTTCCTTCATTTCTTCCATCCTTGGAAGATTCGAGATTGTTCGAACGGTGTTAAACTAAAACAAAACAAGTGCCAAAAAATTACATGGAATGAATGACAAAATAACGGCCGAACAAAATGTCAAATATGACATAACAATGCTCATGGCCGTAGGAACGGGGGGGGTTTTGGGGGTTAAACCCCCCCCCATGAAGGTCCGAAGATGCCAAGTGAAATGTTGTACTAAACATAAGTTTGAATTTTCTAATCAAATTTTGATGAACTACGTAAATGATTCAAGAGTAACAATAGTGTAACAATCTTGACTCCAAAATCTCGAAATCTCATTCCAGGACCACAATTCTACAACAGTTTTTCAAAAAATTTCTCACTTGTTGATAGTAATTGTGTCCCAAATATTGAATCCCAATAAAGTTAGACTAAGCTTACCAGATTATACGGATTTGGACCAGAAAATTTCAATTGTGTCCTTAGAATCATGTATCTTGTCTCCAAATATTTTTTTTAATAAAATTCATAACAAAAAACATAAACGATTTTTTGGAAGATTGATTTTTCTAATGATTCTGAATCGTCTGATGTGTTTCGAAAAAATTAAAAACAATAATCCGTGTGTTTTTCTTCTTTATTTTAGAGGAATAATTCTGAAATTTGCCTGCGTATTGGACGGGTTATTAGAAAAACTTAAAACAATATGCCCTTATTTCGCAAGGTTTCAGGATAAAATTGCCTGGATTTGCCAAGCCCGGATACTTGATCCAACATAAGTGTTGCATTTCAATCTTAAATGTGATGAACTTTCCATATTCAAAACTCTGAATTTCGGAATATGAAAAAAAAAATATTTGAAATTCAAACCACTTTAAAAATTTGGATCTGAAATTTTTATTCTCAATTTATGTGCAGAGTTGAGTCATAAAAAAAGTTTCATGAGTCCAGAAATTAAAAATATGTAAAAATTTCGTTATTCACAATTTTATTAAAATGTTTTAAGTTCAATTACGAATAAATAATTAAAAAAACATATTGAAAACCATAACTTCAAATTCAAATAAAAGATTTCTGGTCAAGTGTTCTGATACAAATTTTGCTTCTTGTTTTCAAATTCATTGGATTTCTTATCCGGAATTTAGATTCAGGCTTAGAATTTGGGTTCAAAATGCAGAATTCAGACTTGAAACTAAAATTCAAGGTTTGTATTCAGATAAAGCTCAAATTTAAGTTTTATGATCAATATTAAAAATCGATGTTAAAATTTCATCAGGGATTCAAATTAAAGGAGAAATCTCCAAACTCCAAGATAACTTTGATTCTTGATTCTAAATTAAAATTTTAAATTTGTCAAAGTTTGATTAGAAACACAAACCTGGTGAAAATCACATATAAAAAATAAGATTTTGAAAACTTTGATAACAGGATTTAAATTATGAAATAAT
Organism: Uranotaenia lowii; assembly: GCF_029784155.1. Lineage (NCBI taxonomy): Eukaryota > Metazoa > Arthropoda > Insecta > Diptera > Culicidae > Uranotaenia > Uranotaenia lowii. The sequence continues at coordinate 25,179,361 of NC_073693.1, forward strand.
AAATATTAAATGATAATTTTTGAACTTGTTTTTTATTCTTATGTAAAAAATCAGCTGGAAATTTTATTTACAAAATTTACATTTTTTTCAGATTCTTCAAAATCAAAGGTTCTAACTTAGTCTTAAATTTTAATCGAGTTTACAAGAGTAGTAAAAAAAACAAGAGTAGTAAAAAAAGCTAGCTAAAGTAAGTCAGTTTACAAAAAAAAAAATCTGAATGAAGGTTCAAAATCCATTTTTTTTGTCTCGATTTTCGATGCAGTTGGCGCACCAGGTATTAAAAAACCTATCTGGAACAACTGTGATCGATGTTTACTCTTGGGCTCGAACTCACGGATATCAGCTCAGGAGGCAACTGATTTACCAACTGAGCTATATCAAATGTACCTATATTTCTGAAAGCTTCATGAACAAAATTGGCTTTCCCTAGGACTTAATTTCAAAAATAAACAACTTTTAATGCAAAATAAGCTTTAATTTGAATAATTTGCACTAAGTAAATATACAATTTTTCACTTGTGCAGGCTTGTGTCTAAGCAAAAATGTTATTGAGAAAAATTTGTCATCAAAACCCCCCCCATGAGCAGGTTCTTCCTACGGCCCTGACAATGCTAGTGAACGTCCTCTTAAGTACAACAGTAATGAACATTCCTTGAGTAAGAAAATGGAAAAATTGAAAAATTGTCCAAAGATCGGTCATTACGAGAATGAAGTTAATGCGTGCTCAGCTTAAAATTAAATAACTGAACTAGTAAATTCATTCGTAATTCTACGAACACGGTCGTGTAATATACAACGTCTTCAACTTTTTGTTGCGTTTAAATAGCTGTGAGAAGCTGACGCTGAAAAGGAAATGTGGGTAGAGGGTCAGGGAAATAAAAGTTTAGAGTAGGCAGCTTAGAATAGTAGGCGATCTTGAGACGTTGGCTATACATCAAAAAAAAAAGCATAGTAAAACTACTAAATCCGTGGTTTAAATGAACAACAGGCAACCATATTTTTGAGTCAAATATGTTTTGTTGTTTATAATACCTTACGCATAGCTATTTTACCATGTGCTCAATTTGGCTTAGCATAGTAAATTCGACTGCGTTTTAGTAAAATTGTCAATGAAATGATGCATGTTTTTACTTCGTGCCTAGTAAAATTGATATGTTTCATGATGAAACTAGTATGTGTTATGGTAAAGATTAGTATACACGAGGAACTTGATTTGAATAGTAAAATTACTATGCATGCTTGTTTGTTTATTTGCATGCATACATTATGACTTCATGTAAAACATTGAAATTCACACTTCCGACACACGTCAGCCAATGTTAGTGGGTTCTTCCGATGCCCTGGAAATTTTTTTGCAAAGTTATGAAACTTGAAAGCAGCTCAAAATTTGTTTGTTTACTCGCGGGTTTGATGATTAATGATCCTGAATAAGTATAAACAACAAGAATGTTTTCCATAGTAAAATTAGCATACGCACTGATGTTTTTGAGTCAAATATGTATTGTTCTCAAAAGTACCATGTGCGTAGTGTTTTGTTGATATGAATTGGTGCCACAATGTCGAAATTAATATGCGGACGCTAGTTGTAATAGAAATTATGATGAAATCATCATGACCATAGTATTTTCGACAACAAACATTGACAGTTATCGAATACTACCAGGTACATAGTAATTTCCATAATGTTTCATGTGTTCTTTTACAAAATTGATGTAATAATTTGCGTGGTTGAAAATACTATAACGCAGAAATGGTAAAATTATCATGACAACGTCTTTGGAAAAGCAACGCAATTTTTTTCCGTGTACCATCTTGCACTTCCTTAAGTCCACTTCGGATGAATATGAACTTAAAGCAGAACAAGATAGTGAACTAACCCCTCATGATACCAGTTGGAGGAAATACGTTGGCGGTTTGAGACAGATCGCTTAATTAATCCCAACGAAACTAACTACATTATTTATATATAATTTAAAACAATAAAATAGAATGGAACGCTCTCACCATGTTATAGAACTTTGTTATAGGTGTTCATTAAATCCTTGGGATTCGAAACCATCTTAGGGGTCCAATGTTAAGAGGATATGGCTTGAAGGCTCGTTCGTCATCATTAGAAGGTCACATGCAAAGAAATACAAAAAAGAAAAAAGAGAAAAAAAGAAAAAAGAAAAATAGGATATTAGTTCATTTTATCTATCAATATATAATATGAAGCCTAGCTCAAACCAGTAATAATTTAGCTTTAATATCTTGATCGATATCGTCTACTAGTCAAAAGAACTGGAAATGCACAATGCTGTTCTTCTAAAACCTAATCACTTATTCTGGTCAGCCTCTCTGACAAACTATGCTAAGTTTACATAGGGGTTCTATTAAAATATACCGTGTGCCTATTGTAAAATGCCCGAAATCAGTGATTTGGACTACCTACTCATTGTTATTCTTCAAAACCGTACATTCTATTATATACTTCCATAGATGAATTTCAAACCTAATCGAAAAACGTAAAGATCTGCTAAAAGTGAATAATTAAATAAAAAAGCAAAAAACGTCTATCCAAATGAAATATAACATTCTTCAACAACAGCATTTCCATCCAATGAGCCTCTAATTCTTGTAAAATGCTTGATTTAAGAATAAGCCAACGAAATTCATGAACCGCAAATACACACTTACTAGAGCATTGGGGAGGCGAATACCATAACCTTTACCTAACAGCCACAAGCGCACGTTTTCTCTATTTCTAATTCTGTAAGACTAAACTAACTAACTACCTAACCAAACGAATTATGCCCTATTGAAAGTATCAACTTTTATTATGGTAAATTGTGATACTTTCACTACCAAATGTTGCGATTGTTCTGCGGAAGGGAGGGCAAGTGTTTAAACTCCCATTCATCTTATCAACATGGATCATGAAAAAAAATAGACATCTTTGAACCTACTGCTGAATTTAAACTAAATAAAGATATCCAGCTCCTCTTCTAATTTAGGCCATATTATGACACCATGTTTAACAAGATTGTGTGTAACGACACGAGAAGTCTAAATTATTATAATTAAAATGCCATAATAAACAAACATATGATTATAAAAAAAAATTCTAAATTGTTGTCCTCAATTTTGCAGAATGAAGTCTCACTAACAAATTCGTGACATTTGTGTTATTCTTCTAAGAGTAGCACTATAGCGACAAGTAAAAAAACGAGATATCTCGTATTTGGTCTGCAATGTTTTAGTAGCATCTAGCCTTAGCTTGGGCTTCCAAAACGATCGATTGGCAAGAGTGTCTGTTTAACAAGTGATTACTGTATTAGCAGAAGTCTATTTAAAAAATATTAGCATCTGGCTAGATTCTTCATCAACGGTTTTGTTACTGCTATTATCAAATCGATATTACTGTATACATTTCACCTTCTATCAAACAGTTATAGTTTATAATTTTAAACGTCCTAGTATAGAATATGACTTATTTTGGATGGAAGAACAAATTTGGTTTTCTCATTATAAAGCTTACATGCATATACAAAGGCGCTTATGTTACCCGTAATAAAAATACGTAGTAAACGACGAAATGGTCGGTTAGTTACATAGGAAGCTATTGCCTACACAAAGGCGATTTATAATAGATATTTACGAAATAACAAATTTTGCTCTCGGGATAAATGTATGTAAAATTTTGATATTGCGCGAGGAAGTTGGTATCTAACCAATCATCATTTTGAAACCATCCTCAAAGTGCCACTACTATTTTTCTGCACACTCATCTGGCGCAACCCCTTATAGTGTAGTATTGACCCGTTATCGGAAAAGACTGGGTTAACTCTTTTTTCATGTAAAGCCCTTGTACACTTTATAGTGTACACAGCATGTACGTCAAACATAGGTGAAAATTAGTAATGTAAGCATGTAAAATCTACACATTATTTTGGAAGCCCGCTCTGCATGGCGATGTCAGCCCTTTGAAGCAGTTTTTTTTTGTGTTATGAAATGTTGCATGAAAAAATTATAAAATTGAGAGCAAGTTAGAAATAATAAATACTTTATTCGATGATCACAAATGTTTTAAAACTTTTAATACACTTTAGTACACACTTAATAGCAGCAAAACGGCTCAGCCAACAGCATGCTGAAATCTGCAAGTAATTAAAACCAATTAGTTGACTCATAGTTTTTCAGGAGATATTAAATTGTAAATTTTATTTTCATTGATAATTTGGACGAATAAACTAACCTTAATCATTGGAATGCGGCATGGATTTGTGCTGCATCAATTATTTGCCAACTTTCCTTTCGGCCCATGCATGTTCGTAACATTGCTGGCAATGAACGTCCTAAATTTTGTGCCATATCGTCATGTCCGGTCCTGTAAATAGAAACTTATATTAAATCTAAATTTTAGAGAATTCAAAGCATAAGAAAATTAATACTTACTGCAATCCGCTGTTGCTTTTTTTTGTTTCGCCAATCATCTTTGCTTTTCCGGTGACGGCGATATTTTTACAAGATTGAAAACTACCCGTCTTGAAGCGTACTCGGGCTTTTCCAAAAAAGTGTAAAATTGAACCGACAAAATGACCCGTTATTTGACAGATCCTGGAGGTTCGCAATAATGGGTCAATTTTACAATTGTTCACGTGTTCCCACAAATGAGTGTGTGGTGTGTTTCCTTGTTCTGACCAAGAAAGCTTCTGTTTTAATTTTTATGGTGCTTCGTAAATTGATTTATGGAGTATCTTTTGGAAAATTACTGAATGTTTTTGTTTATATCTAACTGCTAAACTTTCCTAATTCCCATTTGCTTACCTGAATCACCTGCACCAATTGACAAATGACCGGTTAGTTACCTGCAAACATCTCATTCGTGATGTCCTTCACACCAGCATTGTTACTAATGTTCCTAATGATGGAAAATTCGGTCATCATCTCCCATCGCGTGCTGGGCTTAGCTGCTTTTGACAAATCCTTTTGCATCTCATTAAGCTTCGTCACAGTTCGTCCGGATTGGATTTACCATCTGAAAGTGCCACCTATGTTTCTGGTACTCGAAAGTCAGCGCAGTGCTTTTTCCAGCAAGACTTCCAGCCTTGTAGGTGCTGTACAAAAAGACTCTTGGACGCTGAAGCTTTTATTTGTGATCACCCTCAACTTGGGACCCATTCGAGAAATTCTACGGGTGGGGTTGAATTGGGTTTGTTCATCAGGTAACCCAGTTTTCGTAAATTTTTCACCGAAGGGGAGGGTATTTAGTTATCGGACCTGTTGAAGAATAAAAATCAATTATGCAAAAAGACATTCAGTAATTATAAAAATGTTACCTTCGCTTTTATGGTCGACAGCAGTGCCAACGATTAGTTCCGGCAAAACAAATCTTCCTAAAGACAGGAGACGGCGATGGAGCTGGTGATTGGAGCTACGGAGGAGATGATGCCGCGGGTGTTTGGTCTACGAGTCAATGTTGTTGATTACTTGCTGCAAAATTACATAATTATAAAAAAAAGAATAATTGGATTATTGGAGAAAAAAAACACATTTAGAAATCCCAAAAGCTGCTGCAGAAACAGCTTACAATTACCTTCAACACTCCCGATAAGGTTTTGGCCTCCGGATTTTTTCCCAGGTAATTTTGCACAATTTCGCGATCAGCCGATTAACTTTTGGAAGCGACGTCTTTCTCGTCAGGCTCGTTCCGGTCGAAGCCATGCGGGTTGTTCCCTAAAACAGTGGGTATGAGCGTACGAGGCTTGCGAAGATTGACACTTCATCGACAAACTACAGCTGATGGAACGAAAATTTATTTATACACCTATGTTTTTTTTTACGCGGTTTTTTTTTACACGGTTTTTTTTTACACGGCTTTTTTTACACGGTTTTCGGGAATTAACACGGTTTTTTTTTACACGGTTTTCGCGAATTAACACGGTTTTTGAGAGAAAATATTCTAAGTCCTTTTCAAAGGAAACACTTAGAATCTTTTTGAAGTTGGGAAAATCTTAGTTCTGAGACTAAGAACGTGAAACATGAGACCCCTGAGACCTGAGACATGAGACTTGTGACCTGAGACCTGAGACCTGAGACCTGAGACATTAGACCTGAGACTTGAGACCTGAAATATGAGACTTGAGATCTCAGACACGAGACATTAGACCTGAGACTTAAGACCTGAGACATGAGACATGAGACATGAGACCTGAGACATGAGACATGAGACATGAGACATTAGACATGAGACATGAGACCTGAGACATGAGACATGAGACATGAGACATGAGACATTAGACATTAGACATTAGACCTGAGACATGAGACATTAGACCTGAGACATGAGACATTAGACCTGAGACCTGAGACCTGAGACATGAGACCTGGAACATTAGACATAAGACCTGAGACTTGAGACCTGAGACATGAGACCTGAGACATTAGACTTGAGACATGAGACCTGAGACATGAGACATGAGACATGAGACATGAGACATGAGACATTAGACATTAGACATTAGACCTAAGACATGAGACATTAGACCTGAGACATGAGCCATTAGACCTGAGACCTGAGACATGAGACCTGAGACAATAGACATGAGACCTGAGACCTGAGACCTGAGACATGAGACCTGAGACATTAGACATGAGACATAAGACCTGAGACTTGAGACCTGAGACATGAGACCTGAGACATTAGACTTGAGACATGAGACATTAGACCGGAGACTTGAGACCTAAGACATGCCTCATGTCTCATGTCTCATGTCTCATGTCTCATGTCTCATGTCTAATGTCTCAGGTCTCATGTCTCAGGTCTCAAGTCTCAGGTCTTATGTCTCATGTCTAATGTCTCAGGTCTCATGTCTCAGGTCTCAGGTCTCAGGTCTCATGTCTAATGTCTCAGGTCTCATGTCTCAGGCCTCAGGTCTAATGTCTCATGTCTCAGGTCTAATGTCTCATGTCTTAGGTCTAATGTCTAATGTCTAATGTCTCATGTCTCATGTCTCATGTCTCTTGTCTCATGTCTCAGGTCTCAGGTCTCAAGTCTCGAGTCTCATGTCTCATGTCTCATGTCTCATGTTTAATGTCTAATGTCTCATGTCTCTGGTCTCAAGTCTCAAGTCTCATTACAATGTCTCATGTCTCATGTCTAATGTCTAATGTCTAATGTCTCTTGTCTCATGTCTCAGGTCTCAGGTCTCAGGTCTCAAATCTCGAGTCTAATGTCTCATGTCTCATGTCTCATGTCTCATGTATAATGTCTAATGTCTAATGTCTAATGTCTCATGTCTAATGTCTAATGTCTAATGTCTAATGTCTAATGTCTAATGTCTCATGTCTCATGTCTTATGTCTCAGGTCTCATGTCTCAATTGTCAGGTCTCAAGTCTAAGGTACCAGTTCGCAAGTCTCAGATCTCAGGTCTCATGTCTAAAGTATAAAGTCTCAAGTTTCAGGTCTCAAATCTCATGTCTCAGGTGTCATGTCTAAGGTCTAAAGTGTCTAGTTACATGTCTTATTGTTTCAAGTTTCAAAGCTGCATAAATTTAAAGTTCTTTTTTTACACGGTTTTCCGCAATTAGCACGGTTTTTTTTACACGGTTTTCGGGAATTAACACGGTTTTTTTTTACACCGTTTTTTTTTACGCGGTACGTATATCAGTGTAAAAAAAGACCTAGGTGTACTTTGTTTTGATCGACTTCATGCGTGTTGCCACGAGAAATCGAGTTTGTAATAGTGTGCGTGACATTTAAATTCAATTCGATGTAAAATTAGATCTTTTACGGGTTCGGTCAAAATACTTTTAGGTCGTTAAGCGTTTCTGGCCCGTGTAATTTTATAAAATTTTTGGTGTGTATGTACAAATTTGGAAAATTCGAACTCAAAATGTTTTATTCCTATCCTATTCATTGTTGATTTTATTACAAAAGAAAAGGAATTCCTCGAAATGAATTTTGATTTATTAGTTTGAATCTGTTTTTTTTACTAAAAGATTCCGATTTTTTCCTTATCACAAAATTTGGGTAACTCCATTAACAAACTTGAAAACACATTCGATGACAATCTTAAAGACAAAACAGTTTTGGTCCAAGGAGAGCATTCCTAAATAACCAACTAAAAGACGACAGGGTTATACATTCTTGCGGTCACAAGACTGACATCGCCTAGGTCAGCAGAACTGATTTCCAGAGCTACAGAGATCGGTAAGAAGATTATTTGTCTTCCTTCCGATCGAAGTGCGGGTGAGAGTAGTTCATCAAGCTTTCCCATTTTCCATCTATCGGAATCCTTCCTTCCTTACTCTTAGAGGGGTCAGCAAAGGTGAATGGGGAAGCTCGAGGCAGGTGCCGTGCTAAAGTAAACTTTCTCATTTGTTCAGTGTAGAGTGTCACAGAAAATAAATATTCAAGCACACGAAGCTATCGACATCCTTCTTATTCCGGTGAGGTTAGGTTGAGGTTAACTTGAATATTTTATTCGTTCGTGGAAGACAAAAGGATTAAATTATGCTGCTGTCTTACTTTGTTTGAAATGGTTAAAGCGAAAAAATATTTGCAATCTAAAACTGTCCTCAAAAATTTCAAATCTTCCTAAAATTTTTTCATCTGGTATCTAGATGAACATTTCCAGATTAATTTTAATAACTCAGCAATAAACATCTAGCTCCAGGCACCTAAATTGATCAATCAATCCGAAACACCGTCCTCAACAACTATTTCTCTAACCGGAATAGCCAAAAGAGCTAAGTCATCCGATAGGAGAAAAGGCTCAACTTTGATTGGAACATTTGGAAATAAAATTTTCAAAACACACGGTAGCAAAACATCGAAACCCTCCTCCACGAAACGGATGCACATCGTTCAGCAGCAAGTGTTTCGAAAGTGCATTTAAATGTTTCAAATTGTTCATCACCGCCACACCACACATGGCGACCGTCATCATTCGACGACAATCGACCGAACGAGCGATTCCGCACCGTCGGCTGACTGGCTGGCTGAGCTCAAATAAATCGTTTCGAAACCAATTTCCCCGAATATGGTTTCCCATTTCGAGCAGCTGACCGGATGTTCTCGGAGGTTCTAGTCAGTGTGTTAGATATTTGGGCGAGGAATCCAGTGCGGTTCTTGGGCTCGCGACATGCACACAATTGCATTCTCTCTCAGCAGCACTAATTGATGCATTTTCCGGCGCACTAGAGAACCATTATTGTGAGCAGCAGCCTTCGGAAAACTCTTACCAATGACACGTTTGTAGACGTTGAATGATTATATTATTTAGATCCTATTGTTGGAAACAGTTGTTACGAATTTAGAGACATTCACCATTGAAATAGAGGGTTTTTTGCTAAATTACAATTCACTACCGTTTGACGCTATGAATAATCCAATCAAGGAAACTGTATTTTTGGTGCCTATGTTTCTACAACCTGTCATTAAGGTTCACACATTTATTTTATTAACTTAGCCTATTTGAAAGCAATCGAAAACAAGAACTGATGAAAAAGAATCTGGAAAAAAAATGCATTTTTAAAATCTGCGTCCCCAAATTATTAAAAATGAGTTCTTAATTTTTTTTTACCTGTTAGAAATGTGAATGTTGTTGTTTCGAGTAACTTATCTGCGTTCAACAAATAATAGAACAAAATCCTCAAATTGATTGACACAAACCTATACGATTTCTTTTAAAATTTTAATGAAATTTCGAATTCATAATAAAAAAAAAATGAATAATCAAATTACCATATCGAAAAAGGCAATAAAACTTTATTGCAAAAAATACGCTGCATGAATAAGCTTACCAGATTGCCGGTTCTCCTTGCACTTGTTTAATTTTTTTTATAAATATCTCTTTTGAAAAGATTTTCAACTTTCAGTTGGTTTATCTCTTACTTATCTGGATATTTGAAACAAAATTTGGGAAAGATTATGTCTGACCTGGTTGCTCAGATTTCGTTGAAAAACGCACGGATTTATTCACTATTTTTGCAAAATCATACCAGAAATTAATATTGAGCTATGAAAAGAATTGATGTTTCCGTCCAAAAACGTTTGTTTTTTTTTCAACAAATACTATCATTATAAATAAGAACGGTCTTTATTATGATTATTACTCGGTTTGCGTTTGGATGAAAAAAAATGTTAGAAGTGTTTTTTTCTGGATTTTTGATAAATATTAGCTGAGTTTTGACAAAATTTGCCCGGATATTTCTCGAATTTTGGGTAGTATATTTTTGAAACCTTATGCCCGTGTTTTGCATGGCTTTGCCTGGCCCGGAAAATTTTTTTGATTGGCTATTTATTCTTTTTTAATTATCGCGTTTATGCAGAGGATACTTGCTCAAAGATCGTGCATGAGAGATTCATTAACATTTGTTACTTTTTACTCGATGAATAAAGTTTTGTAATTTCTTATTAAATTCCGCATAAAAAAGATTCACATCAAAATTTAAATAACATTTTGATCTAGTCGATAACCGAGATACGCTAATATTTCATATACTAATTTGCATCATTTTCATTCTCATAAAAACATTTTATTGAATGGTTTAAGATTCCGTATACTGTAAATGATTATTAAAACTCATCATAAAAGAACGAGTACAAAATGGATAAAAATTTAAACCAATTGAGATAATACTAATGAAGGTTTAAAATAAATATCTGACTTTAAAAGCAGGTTTTAAATAAATTGTTAGATGTTCCAATATTTTTTTTGATCTAACGCATCGTGGTAAATAAGGAACATCCTTTATAAACAACGTTGAAAACTGCGAATAAGAAAGCCAACGACTTAGATTTGGTGAAAGTTTCATCATCTCTTCAAAGCCTTGGTCTTATATGTTTTTTTAAAGATGACTGTCTGTCTGTTCCCAATAGATTTTTTTAAAATTTTGTTAGTTTTTTTTTCATTTTTTTATAATTTAGATTTGGAAACTACTGACCCAATTTGCGTAAAACTTTGCAAGTGAGGACATTGAAGGCAGGGGAAGGCTTCTATTTATTGTGGTTTGAAACTCCTCCATCTTACTGGAAGGGGGAAGAAGGTCTCCCAAACAATAGTAACATGTATGCATAATTTGAGAACTGATGATGCATATGGAACCAAATTTGATATGGCAATTTTTTTGGGTACGAGGAATGTTTCTATTGAAGTTTGGTTTCCTCTTCTATGATGGTTTGGTACCCCTTCCTACTTTCAGTGGAGAAAAAGAAATGGAGAAGGGGGATAGGATTGAGTGGAAATGCATTTTCATATTCTTTTTTGCGTTACTCGAATACTTATCAAGTAGATTAAACTGCATTAAGTTTTTTGCAAAACTCGAATACTAATCAATAGAATGGAACCGGTATGTGGAAGTATTTGAATACGAAAAATGTTTTGGTTTTAGACCCTTCCTGTTTTCCCATAGGAGGATAAGATTATTTGCGTGACTTGTACTCACTAATTAAATGAAACCAAATTAGGGTATTTAAGTAGGAAAAGTGTTTTCATGATTGTTTCGAAGCCCCTCTGCCTCCTGCTTCTAGTCAGGACATACAAAGTGGAGATAGCGGCTCCCATACAATTTTTGCATATCTCGAAAACTAATCAAGCAAATGGAACACACAAATTTGACACAGGAATG